>NW_020799155.1:245736-287350 GCF_003259725.1 Athene cunicularia | reverse complement strand
GGGGGGGGGGAAAGAGGGTGATTAGCTACGACTCCCTCCGTGCCAAATTAAGTGTACAAACTAAGCGGGAGAGGGAGGTGGGCAAGTTCGCGTGTGGATGCGCTGTTGCGGTATCAGGCTCTGACAATTTCTAGTGCAGGTTTTAAAAAGTGGAAAGAAAGCAAGCAGCGTGAAAATCACAACTCCTTGAGAAGTGTGTGTGTGTGTCTGTGTGGGGAGGGGGGGAGGAAATCAAGATTAGGTCACCCCTAATGGTTGATTTAACTGCTACATGATACTTCTGCAGTGCACACAGCAATCTGGACTTCTGAAATTTACTTTTTTTCCTGCTGTAATGCAGGTAGAGGAAGCTTTATCCTGAAGCAATTCCAGCGTGCATTATGAAGCCAGGATAGCAGTTTTCATTAACTGATACATACTTTCATTACTTCACAAATCACACATCTTTCTTCAAAGACAGACATGAAGGTGGGCAACAAAAAAAAAAAAAAAAAAGGGATTGGGTCTCACTAAAGCACAAAAGGTACTTGGTGAAAGAGAAGTGCTCTCTTTGTGACTTGCAGTCATTTGGATAAAAGTTCACACAGAGGTTGTTAATGATTTAAACTCTAAAACCTGTTACTACAATTGAAGTAAAATGGTTTGAAGCACGGTTGTTTCATATAGCTCTTTGTGTAAGGAAACTTTGAACTTGGCAGAATACATAATCAAAATCATGAGTCAGATGTTGCAAAAATAATAAAAAAAAGAGCATTATTCTAGCACGTATACCTGTGAGAATTTTTTTTTTTGCTTTTGACAACCTGACTCATCATTTTATCACATCATTTTTTATCCGAACTTCAAAATACTTTTTGCTTTTAAAAACAAAATAAACAACTGTCTAGGAAAGCACAAAACAGCAGATTTGCAACCTAAATCTTTTATACAGTCAATTTATACTCTTAACACCTCGAGTTAGGATACCTTAAAATAATATTATACCCATTTTACAGCCACAATTATCTTTTCTACAGGAAAAAAAAAAAAAAAAAAACAAACAAAAAAAACCAACAAACCACTAAATAAAGTTTAAAGGATTATGTATATATATATATATATCTCTCAGGTTCACTAGCATGCATGTGCAGCTCTGAGTTTCAAAGTCACATGTACAGAGCACACTTTTACTGAAACAAAAAACCTCCTGACTTCAGAGGGTTTATCACCTCACAATACAGCTAAAATGCTTCATTTTCATGGAGAGGTTTACTTATTTTTAATCCAGAAGTAAAAACCAAAGTGTAGAACTGACAGAAACAGGGCTGGAGATTTCTGGTGGTGGAGATGAATCCGAACAACTACCTTACACTTACTCGTAATCAAGGTAAGAGTACTGGAGTCAGAATACCCTCTCAATATTTAGGTCCCGCCTTTTTTTTTCAGTTCTCCAGAGTATGCTGGTTTTAGAGATTTGTGCAGCATTAGTAACAATAACCAAAAATATCAGAGGCATTCTTTACTACTGCTCACAAACCTCGATTTTGACATGACTAGGACTAGCAACAGAACTCTGTTCACTTGTAAGAGTCGCAGTTCTAAACCCTTCTTAATAATTTTTTAAACACATTCTAGCGGCAACTGTCCTGAACTAAGCCAGCTTTGCGAGCAGTGGCTTTCTGTCCGTGTCTGAATGACCCTATCTGTGCAGGAGGCCACAAAGTAGCCGTTTCCAAAAGGGATGGAGTGCTGGCTCTGTGCTGTGATCCTCCGCTGCCGTGGCAGTCCTTCTTCAGCTGCTCTAGGAGAACAGGATGTAGGAAACACTGCGTTCTGCATCATCACTCTTTCCACCTTCTATTCCTCATGTATTTCTGGCATAAATTAATGTTGACATTGTCAGCACTAATTTACAGTATGTTGTGTGTTTGGGGTTTTTTTCCCCCCTCCAATCATTTGAAACCCCCTTTAGGGTTGTTGAGGAGGCTGCAGCAAAGACACTACTGGAACACAGCTCTTTGAAAGGGCCACGGGGACTGGCAAGCAATAGAGCAGCACTAAATCTCTCCGAGGGTGACCTTGGCTTCGATAGACATCCCCATAGTTTGCCTAAGAGTTCAGTGGGCCAAGCCTTAAGCCTGTTCTGCAGTGAAAGAAATCCCAGTGGTTGAATGAATTATCAGGGGGAAACTTTATATACTCTAGTTTTGAAGAGTTTCTAATCCCACACCTGGAAATACGGGGACAACTTGGTTCTTCACACCTATCCCGGCAAAATGTGCATACTCCGCATATTGTTCTAGTCAACAGATTGTATTCAGCCATCACACTGAAATCAAAGACTCATCAGTCCTAACTTTGCATTCTTTTATACATTGGTTTAAGGAAAATGACTAAGGTCATAATGTCATTTTGAAAATAATCTGCCATTATACGTTTGGTGGTACTGTAGAAAAAAGAATGAAGTCAGCTGACCATACTTTTGAACATTTCTAGTCCAAACACAAGAAAATAGTTGCAAGTCTTCCACAGATAACATAATATAAATAATGCATTGCTTCTGCAGGTCCTGCTATCAATAAATAATGATTGTATGGCACCTTCCAAACACCAAACCTAGTTACACATATGAATTAAGTTCAGCCTCAGAAACCACTTTTGAACAAAGTAAATATTTTCTTCACTTACACGTGAGAAAAATGAAACATATTGAGTAAATAAGAATGTTACATCATTTATTATTGTGTAAAGTCTTAGAACCTTTGCAGGGTGTCTAGCATCCAAACTATCTTTAGGTAACATAACTTCTTGAAAAGGTTGCTAAACAGAAACTTAAAAATTAGCTGTCATCTTTCCTTTATTCTTTAAAACTTTAAAGAGTTCTGTTCCCAGGCTCAGATCATTTTAAAAAAATGTACCAAGTGGAAAAACAGAAACATCTGAACCAGTTCCTGGGCCTCAAACCAAACTCTGGTATTGGGCCACCTCTGCTTAAAGTACAGCCTACCAAAATGATGGTCAGGTCAGATGTGTGTCCCTGAGCATGCAGAGAGCACTATTCAGGCTTCAGAGGCTCTCTTTAATGGTACTCCTATCTTTAATTAATTTCCTATTGAACATAGCAGATATTGCCTATAGTCTCTGCTTCTTCAATATCTAATGAGGCACACTGTTTTGCATCAAAATTGCCCTCTCTCTCTCTTACACCTCTTGGAGGGATACCCTCAATGGCCTAAACTCCTCCTCTTTTCTATTTTAATTGATGTCAATATTTCTACGCTCAGCAGTAACTATGAATCAATCCTGCAAACAACATTTGATTACAAACTCCTCTTTGCTCTACAGCATTTAAGAGGCAAACGCAAAGGGGATGAACAAATCCATAGGATAACAGTTTATGGATACCATCATCCATGTTTGCAAATGCTCTGTAAACAAATCACATTAAGTAATGGATTTGTAATAATAATAAATAATGCCAAGTTAGTGACTGGCAAGGCCACCAACCAGTTTCACAAAGGCCAATAAACAACAATCAGAAGTCATTACTATCTGATGATTATTACCTTGGGACAGATAACAAACAATTACAAAATGGAGTTACATAACCAGTGGATCCTAAGCGACAGACAGGCTTTAATAAAACACAATGAGGTTCTCCTTCCCCAAAGTTTTCAACCTCTTCCTTGTTAAAATGAAAGGGCCACAGTCAGTGAACTATCACAGCAGCCTAGACAAGAACTCTTTCTGCAGTCCTTGAAATCACTGGCAGTGCTCTCCCCAAACTTTAGCTGACTATGCCATGCTTGGGAACAGAGAGCATAGTGAATTGGGAATGTTCTTCAAGCCAAGTTTCTCATGAATTCCACTACAAACTTGCAGCCTCAGAGTGGAGAGGCATCAAGAAGGAGGACTGCAAGATATCCTGCATCTCTTGGCTAAACCACAACCGTTTTTCTCAGAACTTTGTCTAAATCCTGGCAAATGAACTAGCCATTATCATTTTATAATAATTTAAACACAAGATGCTTCTAGTTGAAATGTAAATTTAACATGTTAATACTTCTTCAGAACAACCAGTGTTTTTTTTTTTCAGCTGTTAGTCTAGCACAGTACCTAGGAAAGGTGATATAGCTCCTAAATTAAATTTGTTGTGGTTTGAGCTCAGAGGGAACCCTAGCACCATGCAGCTGCTCACTCCCCGCTTCATCTCCAGCGTCGGGAAGGAGAAAATAAAAAGACTCAGGAATCAAGATAAGGATAGGGAGGGATGAGTCATCCATTACAGTCACAGGCAAAAGACAGACTCATTAGGGGAAGAAAAAAAGAACATAAATTTAATACAGAACTAACAACAATACTTAAAAGACAGAGTAGGACCGTGAGAAGCATTACCACATCTTGAAAGCACCTTCCCCTATCCCTCCCATCTGCTTTGGCTCAGCTTTGCTTCCAATATCTCTACCTCCTTTTCCGCAGAGGTGCAGTGGGCAGGGAATAGGGGATGCAGTCAGTCACGGAATCATTCAGGTTGGAAAAGACCCTTGGGATCATTGAGTCTAACCATCAGCCCTACTCTACAAAGTTCTCCCCTACACCATATCCCCAACAGCTCATCCAAACAGCCCTTAAAGACATCCAGGGATGGGGACTCCACCACCTTCCTGCCACTTCTTCCTCCTCAGGGCGGAGGGGAACTCCTGGCATTCCTCCCCTGTTCTCGCACAGTCCTCCTCTCACAGGAGACAGTCCTCCACAAACCAAGTCTGATATGAGTCGCTCCCATGGGTGTATGGGTTACCCCCGCACATTGTAGCCCTCCCAGTGCCGAGCTACAACAGTAGGGCCATTGGGGTGCCGGCCTTCTTTGGGTGCAGTCACCTACTTTGGCACGGGGCCCCCCACAGACCTCTGCTCCCCTAGTGACCTCCACGGTGAGGGCAGCCCTGCCATCTCACCAGTCTGTCAGGGAGTCTCTGCTCCAGCACACCTCCCCTCCTTCCTTCCACTGACCTTGTGTTCTCCTCGGAACTCCCCAAACTCCTCCCAGGTTTCCCTTCTTCAATATATTATTGCAGAGGTGCAGCTAATTGTCCTGGCCTTGGTGCAAAGGTGGATCTGACTTGGAGCTGGGGGAGCTTCAAGAAGCTTCTCACTGGGGCCCACCACTGTAGCACCCTCCCCTGCTACCAAAAACCCCCATCGCTCACTCAAACCCAGGACAAATTTAAAAAAAAAAAAAATCAATACTTAAAGCTGCTAGCCTTAAACCCATGCTGACATATAATCCTAGATTTTGAGGGACAGAAATACATTGTCTATAGGTCTGGAGAGGGATTATATTAGTGTCTGCATCTCTTTGTTGCTACTCAAATATTCTTCAGATTTACCAAGGAGGTCTCGTGATTCTTATTTTACCATAAGTGCAGCTGGCTTTTCAATTCCATAATTCATTATACCACCTCTTCACACCCCTTTTCGGTAAGCACATTTTGCAAAATAACTCACTTGAGTCTATGACTAGTAGACTTAAGTCTACAGATACTTGAAATGCAGAATTTCTCCCCCAAATCTGAGCCAGCAATGTCTTATCCAGTACAGATTAAATATAGAAAAAAAATATTTTACAACATAAAAGATACTAAGCAACTTCTGAACTGATGAGAAGAATTTGTTTAGTCACCTGGGGTCTGAAACACTTAGCTCAGGGCTATGACAGTTACAAGCATGGAAATAAAAAAGGATAAAGATCTGCTCCCGTCCTGATCTTTTTGCATAATTTTCCATTCCCCATTTAAAGGCACCAAAATCAATAACTTTACCCCATCCTAAGAAAGGTTGAAGTTAAATCAGAGTGAGATTCAGACCACTCCCTCTCTCATTGTGCTTCCACTTAACATTTTGTTAGTCACTGGTTAATTGAAGATTTAGGGACATGCTCATTAGCAAACACCTGCCATGGTTTAAGACACTGCCATCCTCCTGGAGAAGTATCTGCTTCCACCCCCAAACTGGCAAAACAGAATGCATTTGGCCTCCTCATCTGCTTCAGTGTGGAGTCTTGCAGCTTAGTTAAGTAGCAAGGCAATAGCATTTTAAGCCACAGCTGTTTGCTAAATGAAAGTGTGTCTAAGTTCTTAAACACCTTGTTACATACACGTTGAGAGGCAGAGTCTCTCCTGCACCAGCAAGGTGGCAAACACCTCAGGGAAATAAATTCTGGTTTCTCAATTCACTAGCTAGTTTTCTGCTAAAATACTGAGGCTGCTCTGGACCCCAAGAACTGGCAACATCCCAAGAAGATCATCTAGTGTCTTGGGCCATGCATTTACAAAACTCATCTCTCTCTCTGACATAGCACTGTACCAGAAATACAGCAGGAGCAAGGCAGGCACAGAAGTGAATGTTAGCGGTACCGATATAAACTATGCCCTCTTTTACAACACCTTAACAACTTAAAGAAGGCTGAGATAGAATAGAAGGGCAATTGGGAGACAAGAAAACAGGGTGGTGCTGAGATCTTGTGTTCCCAGGGAAAAGAAACACATTAAAGTAAAGGAGAGGAGGAGTACGTGGAGATCAAGCTTCTAGCAGACTTCACCTGCCTGGTGTGATGAATTTCACATGGCATTCAGCTATGCTTCACCATGCTGCATGTCCTCAGTAATCAGCCCTCACCTACTGGCAGGCAGAAGGGTTTGGGCTGCAAGTCAGCCTGCTGTCACCGCTGCCTGCTGAGCATGAAGTCATGTGGCCGGTCCCCTCCTGAAGGGAATATCTTCTTGCATTGGCACTTCCCCATCGTACCAAACAGAGCAGAGGAAAAGGTTATTTGTCTTTGGAGACACTAGGAATAAATTCTAGTCTCCTCAACCCCTGCTGACACAGTTTGATGAAAATACTGTTTCTAGTCCCTACTTTTCAGTGACACTAAGGCCACCCAGTGCATTTAAGTTTGCAATTTACAGTAAGATGCAAATTATTTGTCCACAAGAAGTAGACTAATAACAGTGAAAAATCACACAGAGGAGCACAAAGCTTCATGAGTAGGAAGAAAAGAGAAGAGGTAATGCCTGGAGGGAAGCAGCTTACATTTCCACACAGAAAAGCTGAGGAATACACCCTCCCTCCGAAGGAAAGCTGGAGTTCGACATCAATAAATTTGCAAACAATACAAAACTGGGAGGAGTGGCTGATACATCAGATGGTTGTGCCACCTTCCAGAAGTACTACTTAACAGGCTGGAGAAGTGGGCAGAGAGAAATCTCATGCAGTTCAAAATGAGAAACGCGAAGTCCTGCTTCTAGGAAAGAATTAGCCCCAAGCACCCACGCATCCTGGGGGGCTACCAGCTGGAAAGCAGCTTTGCAGAGGGGGACCTTGGGATCCTGGTAGACAAGCAGCTGACCACAAGCCAGCAATGCACCCTCACAGCCAAGAAGGCCAACATTAGAAAGATTGGTGCCAGCAGGTGGAGGGAGGTGATCCTGCACCTCTACTCGGAGCTGGTGAGGCTGCATCTGGATTGCCCCATCTCACCAAGGGCTCCCTGGTACAGGAAAGGTCTGGATTTACTGGAGTGAGTCCAGCACAGGGCCACAGAGATGATTAAGGGACTGGAACATCTATCATATGAGGAGAGGATGAAAGAGCCGAGACTGTTTAGCCAGGAGGAGAGAAGACTCGGGCGATCTTATCTATTTGTACAAATGTCTGATGGGCAGGAATGAAGTTGGAGGACCCAGACTCTTCTCGGCAGTGCCCACTGACAGAATAAGAGGCAATGGACACAGATCAAACCCAAAACCACACCACAACAAAACAAACCAGAAAATTCCATCTGAACACAAGAAAACTTTTTTTACTGTTGGGATGGTCAAACATTAGCATAGGTTGCCCAGAGAGGTTGCCTGGACAACCTGCTCTAGCTGACCCTGCTTGAGCAGTGAGGTTGGGATGGATGATCTCAAGAGGGCCCTCCCAATTAAATGGTCCTGGGAAAGCATTGTAACGTGAGCATTTACTGTTCCCTAAACATGGTATTCATGTCTGATTTTATGGCAGTAGTTTACAGAATACAAATATTCCACTCTGCTTTTTAGCTACTGGTACTCTTCACTGAAAATGCCCTTATGATATCCAGAATTCTTTAATGTCTAAATACCTATTTTTAAAATTCCTGCTGGTTTATGAGCTACTTCCCAACAGAAAGCATTCACTAATCATTCCAAAACCATGGTTGGCATTTTACTCCTTCACTCTTCTTACCCCAGTATGGTTCCTAGCCTGAAGATTTTACAAACTAAAAGAAGCTATAAGATAATTGCAGATCAGGTAGAAGAGTGACTATATTTTTTAACCCCTCTAAAATGCACGCTCTGGAAGTTTGCTGTCTTTTTTCTTAGACTGTTCTTAGACATTTGCAAAGCATCACTACTTCCACCTTTCAGCTGGGGACATGCACTCTGCCTTCAACAGCAGCGCTTGGTAGTTCACTAACAAAGCTCGATGTAGAATTTTAAGGCTGCTGTTCCTAGCAAACCATTATCACCAACACATACCTGATGTGTCAGTGATGTGGCCACAGGATTTAATTGCTTTTCTTGCTAACCTGCACCCATACTTCCTTTGTGCAATTCTCTTCTTTCAGCAATAAGCATACAACTTACCTGTATATCCCCTTATATATAGTACCTACTTGCCCTAAAGGTTCCTATTTCATGGAAGAATAATTCATGAGGTACCCGTATAATTTGACTTCTTGTTCCTCTTATTCTCATTTAGATTTCGGGACAGATAGAAATACTGCTGTACACAGAGAAACACCCGTTGATTCCAGCAGTGTTACAGGAGACCTAAAGTGCTCGACACTGCACAGAAGACATGGTGACAATGGGCAAAGAGCAGTTATGCTCTTGACTGCTGAGGGAGTAACAGGCCCACACAACACACACTCACACACCTTCCCCCCCAACTGGACCCACAAACAAAAAAAAGGAGTTGTGGGGCAGGGGTTTTGCCCCTCTGTATGCTTCCCTCCTCAAAAAGCAACTAGGAGGCTTTTGAGTGAATCTGTTTATTCCTTTGTATATGTTCCACAGCCTCCCCCACATTTTTGTATTAAACAAGAAAGTGGGAAAGAGAAAAGCCAGTGTTTCTAAAGTAAAGGGAGGACTATGGATCATCCACTTAGTCTTATGAAGGTCATCAAGCAGAGTATAAAAGGGAAACATCAAAGTCAGTAACTATTAGGAAAGAGGTCCAGCAAGGCAGTTGACTTGTGCAAGGCCTATCAGGTTTAAGATGGCTCAGTTGGATTTTCTTGGAAATCTTTATTATATTTGGGAGGTTTTATTCATTCCAATGTATTGAATGGCAACTAATGAGAAAACAAGTAAGCCTTCTTGGTCTCAGTAACCATTAAGTTAGGTGGCCTCTACCCCAAAGTACCAAGAAACAAAACATTTTGGCTGCCTCATGAACCCTACAAGACCTGTATCAAGTCAACTCAAGTGGGAGGCACTGGGATGCTTTCATTTACCTGAGGGGAAACAAGCAAAATCAGTGGCTTTTAAATCATCAGCTGAGTAGCAAAACAATTGGGAAGGGGGCCAAGAAGGTACTCAAGCTCAGCTTTCCAAGAGAAAACAGCACTGGAACTGAGGTTAGGAAGAAACAGCGTGGAACGTCTTTCTGATCTTCCAGTGTAAAAAAAAGAAAGTCTGCTCAGTGGAGAAGAGTAATGCAGAAAATATGACAGGAACTCTCCTGTTCAGGATGATTCATACAACCCTCCAGTCCCCACAGCTGTGATACCACATCAGACATAATTACTTCTGCTGCCCAACTGGGTTTGCTAATCAAGAAGCTGGGTCAAATCTGACCCCCACCTACTTCCCTCCCTTCCATAGCTTTTAATCAACTTATTAAAAATGTTGAGAGCTCATCACTCTTCAATAGAAAAATGTAAAAATATGAAGACTGTCATCCTCCATTGATGATATTGTTGGAGATCTTCACAACACATGGTCTTTTACCAAATGTCTTGCTTTATGCTCTCAGTGCCTATATATTATTAAAAAGAATAAAGTCCAACAAGTTACCTGGAGCTAGATTCTCCAGGTTCTACAATGCAAAACAAAGAAAAACAAAAATAAAACATCACCCACAGACAACAAGAAGGTGCTAAAAAGACAAAGACTTTTTAGGTTTAGGGAAAGTCTTAACGCTTTCTGATTTGACTGATCAAACACTTCAGCTGACTGAAATTGTCACTCCGTCACATAATGAGAGAATATCTAACTTATAAACCTTTTAACCTTATGGGGCCACTCTCTTCCTGAAATTACCTCTGAACTGTTGCCTCATCCAAATCTTTACTCTTTCCTGCTTCTCCCATTCTGTCTTTATGACTGAGGCACATCCCATCCCTCCCCTTCACCCTGCCCCAGAGCATTCTTCTAACCTACACAAACACCTGAACTTTATATTCTTCCTCTGATCAACCATCCTATGTAATTCAAAGCTTCTAGCTTAACTTTTTTGCTAAAAATCAACTGTTCTTCCCAAACTCTTCCCCATTTCCAAATTCCTGTGCCTTCAACAACTTCCTGTAGTATGAAGACTTCTCTGTCCAGTGTCTTTCAAAATGGGCTGCCTATACTTTTCCAATGGACCTTCTCCTACAAACTGCTCATCTCCAGGCTTTGTTAAAGTCTTCCATTATCTCAGTGTCACTGTCCCCAGTGAAGCTTCCCATACTACTTACTGGCTGTCTTACGCTTTTTATATTCTCCTTAAAACAACTGAGCCTCAGGTTTTTCCTGACACAGTAAAGCCACTTTACATACAAAGTGGTAATGTGATTTTGCCACATAGTCAGAAGGGGAAAAAAATATTAAAGAAATCCAAAGGGCCTTGAGAGCCCTGTCCTAAGGGATCATACTTCTTCAGATCCCAGACTGAGGCAGCTATGCTAGCAGATGCTTGGGTGAAGGTGCTTCTCTCTTGGCCCACATCCAAGAGCCAGGCAACTCTTTGGGCCTTGCTCACCTGTCCTTTAAGACAGGCAACTCCTGTATTCAAAATCCTTTTCACAAAAGGGAGAAAATCTGCTGAGGGAAAAGGCTGTGTCAATATACAGAGGATCATGAAGTCACAAATGCAGAAAGATTTAGTTACAGGCCACTTGTTTCCTAGTGATAAGGATAAGAATACTGAAGATAATGACTTATTTCTGGGTGCAGGAATAAAAATCCTGCACCAATTTAAGTGATTTTTACATCTTACTGAGCAAGGTCAAGCTCATCATTCACAACCAGCCTGAGACGCAGCTACCTTTTGGAACACACCACACCTTTTTGATGCATTTGAACAGAAGGAACCTGGCAATCAGGTGAGAAGAGACAGCACACCTGTAGCAGCGCTGACTCCTCCCAAGGGCTCTTCTGGCTCTTCAGGTCTCCTTCCCGAGGTTTGAGGGGAGCCCTTCTGGCACAGCATAGCTATGCCACCCTGGGAGGGCATGGAGCAATGTGCCCATCGGCTCATTAGCATGCACCATAGGCAGCGTTTTTAGAAGCGAGTTAAGGATATGCCCCATTATGTTGTGGTATTGGAGACTGTTGGGGCAATTCCAGCCCTAACTTTAGCTTTCCTTGCTTCTGTTTTTATCTCCAATTCTCAGAGTGATTCCGAACATTGTTTTGGTGGAAACATGCTCCATTTAAAGGAAATGTTTAGGTTCCTTTGTGTTAAAAAAAGTACCATTAAAAAAAAAAAAACAAACCACCAAGTCCCCTGGAAACACATGCAACAGTGTTGCATTACTATTTCTGTTCCTTGAAGTTAAATATGCTGAATCACAAAAAATTAGATGATCGAAGCAAAATTTCAGGCGGGCCTTTAGCTACCATGTTGCAGAAACTGTAATAATGTCAGCTTTTGAGTAAATTAACACAAGAATTAGGGAAAAAAAACCCACAAAACAGCTTAGAGGAATTCATCAATGCCATCTTAAAAATAACCCAAGCTGGTTGGTAGTTTATTTGTGTGGTTCAATTTGTGCCTCACCATGTGCTCAAAGATGCTCTGTTTAGCAGCCAACTTTCACTTAATTAAAACTACAACATGAGTAGCAATGTTTTAAAGAAAACGACACAGTAGAAAGTCTCCCCACATACTCTACTAGATTCTTGGTGAATCAAAGTCTATCCTTTAACACCTCACAAGCTTCCCCAGTCCGGTATCACATAGAATCTGCCACTGGACTTGAGCAATAGCTTTTGCTTGGGCCATTTTCATGGGAGTTTAGTTGCAGATCTGCTTGTTATTAACACAGAAGTTGTGAATTAACACAGAAGATGCGAATGACACTCTAGAGAGGTTATGAATTTCACCCATTAATCTCAAACCAAATGTGTAAATGGTAACACTGGTAACCACTCAACTGCCAAAAAAGTTTTCTGGTATTCAGACCCTTTTTCACAAGGTATTCATGGATGTTACTACCCTCCAGGAAAGCACAGTGAGCAACTGCTGCTGAAATGCACATACTCCATAGCAGCATCAGAGAAAGAATTAAACACAAAAATTAGGATATAGATAATCCCACATAGTAAATTACCGTGGTTTAATAAGTTGCCGCTCATCAGCTGAGCTTTCTTTACTGCTCTTGCGCACCCTCTTAGACCGTTATAAAGGCAAGTATAATGTGTTAGACTAAAATACCTTTGTTTCACTTCACATGTGCCAGAGATGAGAAAACCATGCAGTCAGATACCTCATTATGCCATTGTAACTCAATAGCCTGCAACAGTCAGTAGAATCCTAAACCAGCGGGTTTTTAAAGTTCTGAATTGGAGGACGTACTGGAAATAAAGGAGTCACTCTGAATGTTCCAACTCATCCTGAATTCAAAAGCCAAGTTTTCAGTTGTCACTACTAACCTTTTCTAGTTCTACCATTTTTATTATCTTTTTGATAATAAATTTACTCCATTTTGATGATGGTCCATTTACTGACCATCTAGACAACTGCTGCTTTGATCACTGAAAACAGGGAGTGATTTCCTCAGGCCTGCACTTTCTATTTGTTAATTTGATTTTATTCAGTTGGTCATAGCGATGGCATAACTGATGCATTCACGTTTAATTGTGATAAAAAGCATCACACAATGCACAAATACAGAAAAATTACTTTTAAAAAATGGGTCTTTGTAGTCTCACCTCTAGGGCAGAATCCAGAATTGTGTTAGGCTACTGAGGTCCCTACATAGCTCATGACTGTAGGTGCCTCAGAACCAGATCTGTGGCCACACACTAAGAAGCTGCCAAGAGCTAGCAGAAAATGGATTTTACTTTTACTAGATGTTTAAGCATTTTCCTCAACATATTTCCCCATACTACATAACCAAATATCAGGTAATGTAGGCACACTTTATAAAGTGTAAGTAATAGGCTGGAAACAGTTCTTTCAAGAAAGAAACTGAACTTAGCTCACCTGTATCCTGGAGTTCACCAGCCAGCAGTCTAGAGTATGAAAGACTGCACGTCATCAACTTTTCTTTTAGTTTCTTCCCTTCTCATCCACTCATTTAATCTGAAGCAAACAGTATCAACCAATGTCTTTCCTGAGTAGCCCAGTCACCAGTGCCTCCATCGATGGAGGCTGGTGGATGTCTTCTTGATTCAGACCTGGCTAAACTACAATCACTGTGCTCCCAGAGCTAAATAGCAGCTGAGGCTTTTTTCCCCTAACTGCAGTTTTAGATGTTAGTAAGGTTTAGGTTGGGGATGAAAGGAGGCTTTTATTTTGGGTTTTTGGGAACAACTGTTGAACACTAGCCCCTGAACATGCTCTGAGCCGATAGAAGTGTGGAGCAACTCATTATATCTTCCCCACCACCACTTTCAATAGTTCAGTCTATTTCTGTAGAAGATAAATAGCAATAAGCTTTCCTGGGTGCTTGATGGAAACATCCTGTAAAGATAAGGAGCTAAAATAACAAGATTGTACTGTTAGTCTTCAGCTACCTTCCTGTTAGTATGTCTTAAACTGCATCTTCTCTGCAGGAAAGTTCTCCTGGTCACCAGTCTCTGCCTCTCCATGAATCGGAGTTGCCTTCTGAAGGAAACCAGGCAGGCCAGAAGCCAATGCATCCAGCTGTCCTTCCAACGCAGACTCAGGTGGCAGTCAGGCTGCTTATCCAGTGACTGAGACTTACAGATACAGCTGACCAAAGTATTGGTTTTCCTTTCCTTTTGTGGAACACCTCAGCATTTCTTTTCCTTCCCCCCCCCCCAAGAGTGGGTGTTAGGAAAAAAGGTGAATCACATCCCAATGTTGAAATCCTACCAAGTATACTATTTTTCTGCTTTAGAGGATGGGCCCACTAGCCAGTACATGTATAACTTGGTTTGGAGTATGCGGCTGGTCAGCTAAATCAACACTGCTAGAGAAAACTGACTTCTGATGAATCAACAGTCCTCTGCACACTTTTCCCAAACAGTATTTTTTCCAAATGAAAAAGAGCATTTCCTCAGACTTTTTAATAGGCATGACCTCAAATTTTAACAGTTTCTTCTCAATTTTCAATTGTCCTGATGAAGCCATCAGTTCTATGAACTTGTTTTCTAGGCTCATGTACTTTTTACTGACTGTCACAGCTCTCTGGAGACCAGAGAGGCTGGAAACAGAAGAGAGCTATTCTGCAAAAAATCTCCCCAAGAAGTATCTATAAACAGAAATGGCTACATGTCAACTTGAGATGAGAATACCTGTATTACCACTGTCAAAATATCAGCATTTTACAGAAAGATCCTTTTCTCATACAAGTTTCTTTATTAAAAAACAAACAAACAAACAAACAAAAAAACAAAAAAACCCCACCAAAAACCAAAAAACCAGGTTTTTCTACTGTACCCGAGCACATATCCACAAATATTTATGCAGTTATTTAATGCACTTAGGTCAGCAAGTAGTGCCTCGGGGTCTGAAGAGGAAAGAACTCACCATTCATTTGCTTGAATGGTCCTTCCATGCATCCATCCTAATCAGCCAAATCCTACTTTGTAAGTCACACATTTTAAAAGCAAGTAGCACAGGGATTTATGAGCCATGCTTCCTATGCTAAAAAGCTGGGAGAGGGAAGGAACTAGCTTCTATCATTGACAAAAAAAACCCCAAAAAACAAACCAGAAGTAAACAGTTTGGTTCTAAGCAGCAGCACAACTGTTGCACATTTGCCATAATTAGTAATTACAGTGAAACCCTGATCCTAATTCAATCAATGACAAAATCCTCACTGATCTGCTCATAGCTGGCGTTTTGCTCATAGAAGCTCTCTAGCGCTCACGTACCAAAGGAAATTGTTCCAAGGCTTGAGCCATTTTACTGCCTCCAACTGCTCTTTGATCCCTTTGCTAGAAGTCAATTTTCTCATAACAGAGTCAGCAGAATTAATCATATACCTTCACCTTAGCCACTGCATTTTGCAGTCCAGGTGTTAAGATACAGTCATGCAAATACATCTAGTTGCTCCTGATCCAGATGAAGTTGTTGCTGACCCATTTCTGATGCCCTTGGCACCCCTTCCTCCTCCTTCTGTTCTGTTGATTTCACTTTCTGCCTTCCCATTTCCCAGTTCAGATTTGAAATCTTATTGGTTTGGGGCCTTTTTTTTTTTTTTTTCTATTTTAAGAAACACAAAACATAGGGTGATATACTCAGCTTTTGCTGGGGTCATGCTGTGTAGGTAGCAGCCTGTACCAGAGGAACACAGGTAAGTTGTCAGAGGTTGTGTGTCACCTTGCAGTTCTCCCCTCTCAAACTAATTCCAGCTAATCTAGCCACTTTGTCGTTGACAGAGTTTCAGACATGCGGTAGTGTCAGGTTTTGTTTCAAAGCTTTTTGAAATTAATGGGATATACCAGCCTTGGGGAGTTTTAGGCAGTAGATAGAAAATGCAAATTCTCCTAGTCTTCACTATGATAGATTTAACGTAACCTAGATTTCTAGGTTACCTATTGTCAAAAGAGAGTTAAGCAGTACCAGTTGGCAATTGTTCCCCATCCTGCGGAAGGTAGGATGAATTTCTCTATAGAAGCCTCGCTCGCTCTCCATGGGCTACCAAGGAGACTGAAAAGCTGGTTCAGCCCAAAACATCAAGTTTGTAGGTACCTAAACCTAGCTTAAAGGGAAACTCTAACTTAAAAATCAATTAACATTCCAGCATTCATTTAACTAAAAGGAATGCCATTTAACTAACAGGACCGCTGTGTCCTAAACCATCACACATATCCTGACACAGCCTAGTAACACAGCATGGTTTGACATTCAGTGGCAGTACAGCTTGAGCAAATGTAAGCAATTGCCACCCACTTTGTCTATCATTCCTCCTTTTCTGCACCACACTAGCAAAAGCATTTGTGTAGCACACAGTGAACAAGATTGGACAACAGATGTTGCTAATATTAACTCAGAAAAACAAAAACCCAGAGTCACTCATCATTCAGATGGGTTCCCAAAGACCCCACAAACGGCACCTCTAAAGCAGAAAACAAGGGCTGCCTATGACTGAATGGCCATTAAAGCCATGCCGGGTAAGACCACACACTTTGCCTGCAGTCCCCTAGGCTGTTGTACACTATTAAGCATTTCACTCTATTCTTTCTCCATGCAGATCCCCATCTCTTAAGAAAAGACTAACACCCACACACACCTTACTGCACTGTTGTGACCGTAAATACATTACATATCATGAGCTGTTAATGTGTATGTCACAGCGTAAGCTCTGTAAGTACGTACACAAGAAGAGCAACAGTATCAGAAGCCCACCTGCTAGTCTCTCTTCCCATACCAAATCTGTCCCTTCCAGTTGCTCAGCACACAAGGCAAGTTCCGCAAAGGTCTATTTGTTCACCTGCAGTTTATCAGCATTAATAGTTGCTGTGTTTGCTAACAATGCTTTGAAAGGCTTTTGTCACAGATCAGACTCCTACAGGGAACGTACTAGACGCACCACAACCAGAAGGCCAACAGTAACAGAAACTTCAGCTGCCAGATCCAGTAGATTTTCGGGACTGATGAATCCTAGTAAATACTCAGTGAAACAGCCAATTTCCTCAGATAAGAAGAGCAGGAAGGTTGCAAATATCCTAGTACAGTGTCTTGAGCAATTATACTTTTAGGTAAGATATTGATTTCTAGCCTGGTCCTGGAGGTCAGTCCTACTGAGCTTTAGGGTTTCTCAGGCCAGATAAAGAGGATGCCTTTACCCCTCTGCACCTCCAAGATGCAATTAGGTAACTTGCAGGTTGCTTGATTGGAAGAAATCTCTCACTGTTTCTTGCTGAAGAACCCTCTTCTCGCTGCAGCCACCCTTCCTGCAGGCTGCTTCCACCTCCAGCAGCAATCGGGTAGCACAGCCTCACCAGCGAATTCCCAGATTATAAATGAGATTATAGTATAAAAAGAGAAAAAAAACCACAAACACCAAAGTGTTTCACAGGATGATGACTGGGACACTCAGCTATAGCAAGCTCCTCTCAGACCCTGACACTTTACAAGCCAAGGCTTAGTTTGGCTGGGATGAGCCTGAGCCTTCTGACAGAAAGGCCCCCAGCAGTGCCAGTGCCACTTGCTGCCCCAGAAATTCTGCACTGATCTGTATCTTTCTGCCTCATTTGCACAGCCGCAGACCTCACCCTCTGCTGTAACCTGTTACGCCACCTTCTGCTCCAGCCCTTCCATAACACTTACAAAAGCTATTCTACTCCGTCTTGCTCTGCCGATAAGAGCAGTTTACTTCTTGCATCAGACTCTTACAAAGACAGCTTTTGCTGCCTTCAGCCCCCCATGGGGCAGGAGAAAGATCTGCTTCAGCAGTTTCCAAACTGGAAGGTCACAGGTCAGCTGAGCGACCTTGGAGGAGTAGGAATGTAAAGAGTAGGATGTTCTGCATCCATCGCTCTGTATCCCCATTTACAGTTTCTGTGAATTCAGTTTACCACCGGACTAAATGCACTCCTGAAAGTTGCTTTAGCAACCCTCTCTGCAAATTAAAATGATACCTGTCAGTAGCAATGAAGCTAAAGATAACAGAAGAGAAAGAGGGAAAGAAAAAAATCCAGTATTTACATATTATAAATACTTTGCCTGTCCTTTTCTCCCTCATTTCTGTTACTGCTTGTTTTGTGTTGGATTATTTGGCAAAAACTCTAGAGGGTCCTACATACCTTTCCCTGCTCTGATGAACTGAAACGTTGGAGGACTTAGTGTTCTACTAAGCAACATTCTTCACACTTTGGTGTAAAGCACATTTAGAGGAAATGTAAATAAGCTAATCAATATTTTATACCTCAGTTAAATTACCGTAAGACAAAATGTGGTTCTGATTCTCTTTAGCTGGGACCCAACTAGTGAGGAACTTAAGGCAGAGCAGAAAAAGCTTTGAGTTTTATGATGTTGGTTTACACCTTTGGCTCTTCTTTACAGTGAAAGATTAAAAAAGAAGGTAGAGCTTGTTTTTTGCCACGATCTCTGGATGGTGTTTTGAAATGTTTAATTAACATACTGTGCAAAACAATATAAATCAGACTGACCATCTGTTATTCATTGGCTAAAGTAATGAAAAAAATGTAATGGTGAAGATAATGAAGGTTGGGATTAAAAAGGCCTAAAGTTAATGACAGGCTGAAGTTCAACTGTCATGTAATCGAAAATGTTTGAGAATGGACAATAATAAAAGTCAAGCAAAGGATGAAGCCCAGATTATTATAATGAGATATGATATGTTCTTCAGACTATTTGGAGGTTAATGTTACTTGGTTTCATATGGTTACGGGTAAGTAAGTACTGTACTACTATATAGTAAAAATAATGTAACTGGATACAGTCTGCTTCACAGTGACCCAAGGTTAATGGTAGTTGCTCTTAGTATATTTAAAAGGTTTAAAAGAGATGTAACAACTTCAGCATTACAAATCTAGTGCAATGGCACTAGAAAATGGCACTGAACAAGCTAGTATAATACTGGTATTCTTGGTTCCATGAAAACAGCTTCCAGTGTAATATATGTTGGCTTTTATCTGTATAATTATACTGAAAATGTCCAGGAATTCTTTCGTTCCTGAATGGCACCACCTTTTGAGTAATAGATCATTGGTATGCATCACTCTGATAAGGTATTACACTAATATATCATTAAGGCAACAGATGTATTAGTGTAATACATCACTGGGACAAAGCACTCCGATGATGAAGTATTCCTGAAAAGATGACACCATACAGAGAAGACGAGGCCCAGGAGAAGACTTTTGCTCAGTTTAATAGAATAAAAGATATGCCTTCCTGGCACAAAAATGTGATGCTCCCTATAAAGCTATGGCACCACTATTAATTGTATTCCCGTTTGTACTGGTAATTTGAGGATCATATGGCTTGGGAAAAATTTACTGTGGTTGCGAAAAAGATATAATTATAAAACATAACCTATCAGACTATTTCACAATCTTTTCCCATAATATTTGATCTCCTCAGCCTTCCAAATGCCTCATCAAACACCTCACTGTGTTGAAAGCCTCAAGTTGTCTAGCCTGTTCTGGAGCAATGAGGAACAGTTCGGAGAGGCTGGTGATGACGCAGCCTTGCAGAGTTCACCTGAGGAATGGGCTCATCTAGGCAAACAGGCAGAGGCCAAGGAAATCCACTCATCTGGCTGACCCACTGCTTCTGAGAGGAGCCATTATGCCACAGCCCCCATGCCAACCAGCACAGGAGTTGTACTTAAATAGTTAAGAGAGCCACATACAGCTGAAGAGGCAGACGGGCCAGTTCTCTTCCAACCTCTGTGTATGAGCCTGCCTCAAGACCTCCTGCAGCCAATGAATTACATTCAATCTTCTGTAAAGCCAAGGTGCTTTTGGGGGTGAGTCAAATAAAAGAATACGTACTTTGAAAAAGGGTTTGGGAAGCTAAACAGTAGCGATCCAGGCAATAGCATGTACAAAAAATTTCTCAGGATTCCAGAAGTCCCAGGTTATTTCACTTACCAGGATGTGTATCTAGGCAGGCAGTTCAGGGATATACTCCCTGGACTATGTTATTTCAAAGGAATTTCACATATTAATTACGAAAGATGCATGCTGATGTCTGAAACAAAGGTGAGGGCTACGAACAATTAGTCCTTTGAAGCAGCCATTCTTTGTATTTCAGTCCATAATCTTTTAATACAAATTACAATTCAAAGATAAATCAATTCGTTGCAATCTTTAAAATAATTGTTACAAGACAAAGATCCAGATTGCAATATCTTTAGTCATGCAGCGTTGTGCCATATTCCCTCATAGCTCTTGCAAGGCAAAGGAGTGTTCAGATTCAGTGGCGATCACAGCTGGGTCCTAAATGAAGTGGGTTCTAGATTTAATAATGAGTATATTGGCTATTTTCAAAATAACTCTGAACAACTGGTATATTAACGGGTAAGAGCATGGTAACTATGCAGAAAGAAAGAGAAAAATAAGCATAAAGAATGAAAATAAAAGTGGTATAAAGAAAGAAAACAAAACCTAAGAGAAGAGTTGGAGTGACGAGGATAGAAGAAAATGGGGCAGAATTACCTCCCCAGTGTACACTGTTGACTTCAGTGTCCAAATGTTTTACTATATCAGTTCTAGGCATATATATGCACACGCACAGACACACACACATGTGGTTTTTGATGTATAATACAAGCAACTGGGCCCACTGGACCTGATTTTATCATCTTCCCTTGGTGGGGACACTAACACTTGTACAAAGAAGGTATAATGGGAATCAGGATCATGAAGTTTTGGAAAATTTTCTTCTAGAAGTGTGGTATTGTTTCTCTTAAAAGGTTTTAAATTCAAAATTATAAAGTGATAAGTCAGTGGAATTAAGATAAAAAATAGCCTATCTGGATCTCTCTTTCTCTCTTAATAGAACTGATATGTGATGGGACTATATGTTAGTGCTGTCACAGCCGGGCCTACATGCTCTAGTTGGGAAAGTGGGTGATGTAAAATAATTAATATGTGGCACATCTTCATATAATTTAGCTTTAGAGTCCAATATCTAATAGAGTCTATTATCTAATTCTTCACCAAATGCTCTCCAGCAACCTTCTGTTATTTTATCAGAAATATTTGCATAGCTGATAGATAGCAAAAGATACAGGGTTGTTTTTTTCTGTTTGTTTTTTTTTTTCTTGTTTTAAATGAAGTTCATTTATTTCTCACATACAAAATACAGTACCAAATTCTCACTCTCTTTAGATTAAATTGTCTTTAATAGACCTATGTTGATTTATTGTAAATGAAGGTCTGTTTCACAATGTGGCATTTGATTGGTATCAGAAAGGGAAACAGATGCATTCATTATTTCAGTAGAGTAGCACCTGGGAATCACAAAAGATAAGCACAGTTATCCTTATTAGGTCCTGAAGAAACAAAAAATACAAAACTACTTCCTGACACGTAAGCCTCAACATGTAGGATTTTGGTTTTGTTTGTGACCCACTTTCGCAGATGATAACTCAGTGCCTTGCAAGTCTGAGCTGAACAGATGTACCACGGAGGGAGATCATGTGTAATATTTGGAGCCTTCTCTCTGGTTTTCTAAATAGAGGAGCATCTGCCTAAAAACTTAAGTCCCAAAGTCATCTATGCATTGTAAAATGACTCAGCTCTATAAAAGAAATATTACTACAGCAAAATCTAACAAATATTACTACTGGTCAGCCACCATGCAGATTTACTTTTACTTTGCAGAAAGAATCTAGAAACAGGTAAGTTCCAAAATGCTATCTTTTCTGTAGTGGTTACCAACCTGTGGTTTGCAGAACTCAAGAGAGAAATAAGGGATCTGCAAAACGGAATTCAAAGAAGCGAACTTAGTCTAAGTAGGTTAAATTTGCCATACACCTACACTGGAAATCAAAAAGGATTAAAAAGCACTGATTTATGTAAGATACAGCTTTACATTCCTATATCCATCCTAAATATTTCCCTTAGCAGTTTCATCCATGTATTACTTGTCTTCTATCCAATACCCTATACTCTCCTCTCTGTTGGAAACTGAGACTGTGCTTTAAAGCTTTTTTAACACAGAAACAAACTACGCAGTAACCCTCCGTAGAACCTGTCACAACTCTTTCCTTGAATTCCAGGATGGCCAAGAATGCCTCCAATAAAAGAGCATTCAAACATAAGAAACACCCTCTGGGGTAACACCAATGATCCATCCAGCCTGGTATTGTGTCTCTGACAGCAGGAAAAAGAACTGGGACAAGGGGGGTGTTCTGGCAACTGTTTCCATTTTTTCATCCCTGGCACACTACAGGGAGTAGTCGACACACCTGGGTGCTTTTCTCCGTGTTTCCCTCCACTTCCCTATCTATATGTGATTGATACTCTGACTCTCATACCCCCTCCCTTTTTTTAGCTGTTGTACCATGAGTTGTTGTTGCATCCTGTCCCGATCCAGCATCAGAGGAGATATCGATATGATCCCAAGAGCAAGATTAAGACACAAATGAGGTCAAATGCCATATACCTCAAACAGGTTTTTATTATTAAAAAGGTGAAGATGGGTAGCGATATGATAGAATGGAAGGAAAAGACAGAAAGAAAGCAAGGATGCAGGATAAGGCTGCAAGAGCAGTCACCACCATGGATCCAGCGGCATCCCCTTGGTCCTCAGTCTTCAGTTCTTCGGATCTGGCTTCGATGGTGGATGCACACTGAGCGAAATTTTCTGCTGCCTTTTAAAGTTCATCATATCCACTGATCAGCATATCTGACCACCTTTTGTTGTTTTTTTTTCTCTGATCCCACAGGTATTGTTGCATCTGGCTTCAGGACAGGAAGGTTTGGCTCTTGTCAGTTCATTATCCCGCATGCATGGGGTCTGGGCTACACAATAGAGCCACAAATGGCTACAGGAGGGGGCCAGCTCAGTACACGTCTGCCCCTTTGAGGCTTGTCTGAGGAGTCTGACCACGCAACCACAAGGAAGTGTGTGTGGGGGGGTGTGCATCCTTCAATACACTCCCGCTTCTCTGGGCAGCATCCCCCAGACCAGTTCACAGGCCGCAGCAGCTTCTCTTGGAGGTTTGCACAGACACAAGCAAGATTTGAGACAGTCATAGGACATTTCAGTCTCTCACACATCCTCAAACAGTTTGGTTTTTTTTCTCCTTTATTTACTTTTCCCTTAGATCCTCTCCCTGGCAAGTTTGGGGGTGGGGGGTGGGGGTTGGCTAATGCCTGGCCCACTGTGGAGAAGCAGCCAGTGGGTATAACAAGAGGAAAAGCTATTTAGGGAGAGCATATGAATTTGGCAACTATTGGAAATACATTGCCCTTGTACTGCTTCAGCATCCACTGTTGTAAAAATTTTAGAGGTTACCTTCCCACGTAGGCATTCTAGTATTCTTTCATGCACATCCTGTCCATGCAGTTGTCTATTTACTTTATGGAGTTTCTGATACTGGTAAAATTTAGCTCATACATCACACCTGTGATTCTGTGAACCTTTATCCCATCTTCCCTCACCCCACTGAACCCCAAACCTCTCCAAACTGAAGAATATCAGCTTTTTTAGTTTCTCCTCACAAGGCTGTTGCTCCATCATCACAAGCATTTTAAATGACCTTCTCTGCATCTTAACTCCACTGCCCCCTTCTTGAGATGTGGAAACCAGAACTGCACATATGTGGGTGCATCACAGCTTTGTATGGTGACAAAATATCATCTCTCTTTTGTACTCAATACTTTCCTTGGTGGTTGGGAGTTTGGTTTTGTTTAGGTTTTTTGCTGTTTTTTTTTTTTTTTTTTTTGCTGGCACAGCACCTCAAGCTCATGATTTCAGAGGAGACAGCAATGACTCAAAAATTTTTTTCCTGAATTCAGGAGCTTAGCACCTCAGTTCTAAGTTCAGCATCGTGTAGGTAGGGATTAGATTATTTTTCATTAGATTACATTTTTCTACACTAAAACCTGTGATGCAAAATCCATTAATATTACCTGCAAACCCAAAGATTTCACTGTACATTTCCTTCTTCAGCATTTTGATGAAAATACTGGATGAAACTGGTCCCAGGACCAATTCCTGGGGGACCTTACTGCTGACTCTTCTCCATCCTGAGAAATGCCCACTAAGCCTTACTCTTTTCTTCCCATCCTTTGTCCAGTTTTCAGCCCATACAAGGACCTTTCTTCCAGTCTTACTGCAATTTACTTTCTTCAGTAACCTTGGGCAGCTGGATCAGACGATGCAGGTCCCTTTCCAACTGGAACTATTCTTTTCAATTCTATTTTATTCTTTAGAACCTTGGCAAATGCATTATGAATATTTAAATATTGTCAGATGGATCCCCTTTTTCCATACTCTTACTGTCACCATCAAAGAACTTCAGCTTAGCGAGGAAGGATTTCCCATTACAGAAGCCGATCTGACTCCTTCTCAACAAGCCAAATCTATCCATGTGCTCACTGATCTTATTCCTTATCATTATTATTAGAGATTAATCTACCATTATGCTAGGAATGACAGTAAGGCTCACTGGTCTGTAGTTCTCAAGATCCCACCCAGCACCCCTTTGGTAGATGGAAGTTGCAGTTTTGTAGATGGCCACAAACCTGCCCTCCAGCACGATGGCTCTGTGTTATTACATGGCACAGCACAGCCAGCAGTTCTGCAGTTTCATACTGGAGTCCCTTCAGGATTCCTGGGTGGATGTTATCCAGTCCTGGTGACTTATTGACATTGGACATGTCCATTTGGACCAATACATCCTGTGTATCGACTTCAAATTGATCTTTTTTTTTTTTTACTGACTTACCTGCTACAAAGACTGCATCAGAACGGGGAATTGGACAGCTTCTGCTGTAAAAAACAGCTTCGAGAGTTCATTGAGCTTCCTTCACCTGCTGCAGCCCTTCTACTCATTGGCCATTGTGTGGTTCTGCTACTGCTCAGCTGGCTTCCTGCTTCTGGTGTATTTAGAGAATTATCTACCATCAGCTTCAGCATTCTTTGCAAGGCTCTCCTCAAATTCTTTTTAGCTTTCTTAATTTCTTAGGGGTTTTATAGGCCATTTTTATGAGCTTTCCTGTTCTTATTTGAGCAAGCTTTCCACTTAAAAGCCTTCCTTTTTCTTTTGATGGACTACATCATTTTCACATTGAGCCATGCAGGGGATTTTTGGACTCTTTTGTTTTCTTTTTGAATTGTGGCACAATTTTTACCTAGGCTTCTAACACAGTAGCTTTTAACAGCCTTTAGGGTGCTTTTAGGCTTCTTGCTTTTCAGACTGCTCCTTATAAGGTGGGGTTTTTTTTGAGAATGTGCCTCATTTTTATATAGTTCCCTGACCCTAAACTGAAAATCTGTGTATTGAATTTATTTAGCTTTCTCTCTCCCACTATAATTTTAAGGTTGATTATATTGTGGCTCCAGCTATCCCACTATTATTTCTTGAATTGTTACATACATTCAAGACCAAATACAGAGTGACATCTTTTCCTTGCTTTCTGCTCCATTATTTAATATTCAGTTTATTATAACTTGACCAAATGTTAAGCGATTGAGCTGAAATTTTCCATGTCAGACGACTACCTTGTTCAGCTCTTTCTGAGAATGAGACTTGCAAAAAGTATAGTGCAAATTACGTTTGAGACTTTTGTTTTGAAATATTCTGTATATCCTTAGGCTCTGGAACAGAAAATCATTATTTGCAAGGGAGAACTGTTAGAACTTAAACACCTAAAACCTCAGAAAATTCCAACCTCATTGCATGCTTGAAATTAGAGGGTTGATCAGAGAACTCATACTATGGAGTATATGACCACAGTGCAGCCCTAACACTTTTGGCAGCCCAAATGGACATACTTTATAATGGCCACTCTCAGCTTGCTGGACACCAGAACATAAAAGAGGGTCCTGGTCACATCACTGACTTGTAGGAATCCATGCAGTAGAGAAAACTAATTAAAACACGTAACAAAAACTATATCCATAGAAAAATGGGGAATGGACTGGGAGAAATATGTCTGGGTGTGAAAAGCAAGTGAGTGGATGTCAGGGGAAGACTCTGAAAGGAGACCCAGAAGACAAACTAGGTCTGGCTTGATAAAGAGATTGGGATTAGGATGACAAGCCGCAGAAGTTAATGTTAAGCAAAAAGAACAGGAAAGGAGGCCACGAATGGAAAAGTGACAAGATTGGGACAGAGACAACTTACAGAGAGTGAGACAAGCAGGGGCAGAACTTTGTTAAACTTGCCTGTGTGCACTTTAGTCTACTGCTGACCACTGCCCAGAGCTGAACTTGAGTTTCCACCGATTTCCACTGCAATATTGGTGTTCTGTTGCTGCATCCCACTGCAAAAAATAACAACCGTATAATTGAAGATTATCATAAAGCATACATGCCCAAGGGACTGACGTAAGGTTGTGTTGCAGCATTGGTACTGGCACTTCCTAAATCCTGAAGGCTTAATTCCACACTCTAACTGAATATTCTTTTAACATAGCTTTCTGCATGTTGCAGAGGTGGAAGCTGTGGAAGACTAAGGCTGTATGGTTCTACCTACTGAAATGAGCCAGACCAAGCTGCTGATAGAGGACCAGCTCTGGTATGGTTGTTGCTGAGCAGTCAGCCATCTGAAGAACTGGGCTGTGCCTGCTCTGAAAGGGTCACTCCCAGTTTGGAAGTAAAAATTTTAAGGAACAATTAGGCTTCTTGCCGAAATTGCAGCACATCTATCAGACTTCAAGATGGAAAGAGGAAAACCCTATAATTACACCAGTGCTTGCAACCTTGTTTGTTGGTTTTTTTTTCTCCACCTGTCTTGAACCAACTGTTTTCTGCATGCTCACTTTCATTTACTTATAATTATTTATTTTTAAAAACTACATTATAAATATAAATTGCCACCTTTTTTTTTTTTCTTCCTTTGGCATGATAAGTGAGTATATGTATGGATATGACGCCTTTACAGGGATCTTAAGTAATCTGTTGGAGGGCTTTCTTTTCTCTTTTTTATTTTTGTATCAGAAATGAAGTGAATTAAAATGAGAAACCTCCAGACGTTAATTACGTAATTTTGAGGATTCATATATATGCACATACTACACTTTGCAAGTTCCGCTATAAATACAGTGCAAAGTTCATTCTAAAGTACGTAATCTTTCAGTGATTTATCTTTTACTAATGTATAAATTTAAGGCAATGCACATTAAAATGGGATGCCTCCTTGGTGAAGACTTGAGAGAAATAAAATAGCAACAATGGTTCCTCGACCTTTTTTTCTTATTTAAAGATTAAGTAGGAACTATATTGCTCTTTTGGAAGCCTCTCAGCATCTTTCCCAGTGGCACAAGAGGTCAGTACAATCACCAGGACCCTGACATCCTTTCCTCTGTAACGAAAAATCCTTAATAATATGTATAGTTAATAAAATCTAATTGCATAATTCAACTGTAATTTCAGTCATGGTACTTGTCAGCATGTCAAACACATCTTTCATAATATATGCTTCTATGACATAAGCCCCCCAACTCTATTCAACTTCCTCATGAATAAGAGTATACACTTTTGAATATTCAGTAATTGTAGGTTCTTGTCTAAATCCAGCCAAATTTGGCACACTGTAATAAAGTGAAAGGTCATTTCTCAGTTGCTGCTTCTCTGAAGGTGACATTTCTTTGGTCGAGCTTCCTGACACTGTGTAATTCCTTCTTCTGTTTATTTTACTGCTCTGGTACCTCATTAGCCGTTGCAGAAATGGGATTTCTTTGACTGTGGTTTGCACAGAGGACAGAACATATTGATACGCGCTTAAAGAGTGTTAAAATGCAGACTATGTAAAAGGCAGTGTTTAGGGACAACCTGTAAATGTAACTTAATGAACCAACAGACCATAGCAGTTTCAAAGCACTGAAAATCTAAGAACAGAATCGATACTGTGACACAGGATTGTTAGTAGGTTACTTTCATTCTTCTGCAAGGAACACAGTTGATTTCATTACTCCTAAATTATTCTTACTAGAGAGATACCAAATCTCACCTCAACTATACCTAAGACAGCTATTTCTGCACTCCCTTGACAACCCTTTCTAGTTCTACAGAAATAAAGTGGGGCCAGAGTCAGACTGTACCTGCCAGGTCTGGTGAAAACTGCCTCAGTCTCCCGTGGATTCACAGGAAGGAAAACCAGGTAATTAGATTTTCCTGGCTAGGGACAACTTTGGGGTACCGGCCCAAAACCCCCATGGCACGAGTGTTGTTCTCCTTCTGCCCCCCAAGCTGAACTCCTGGTGCCCTCCTTTGCCAACTTGAATTGGAAGACAGAAGATGACTGTCTGCCACCACAAAGTCCTTACCCCAACACCCAACCTTCTGCCTGGTCTTCTCTGGCACAACCCTCGGATGGAGGTAGCCTTAACATACCAGCTACATTTCACCTAGATCTACAGTTTAGACTGAACTTGTCCTGTTCTTCTTCACTGGTAAGACTGAGCCTACTTTTCCTTATACCATCCCTTTTTAGTTATTTTTAAAATTATTACATCTCACTTCAGCTTTGTTTTTCCTAGCCAGACCATGCCAAAATTTCTTAGCCTCTCTTCATAGGCCTCATTTTTCAACTTTTTGGTATTTTTGTTGCTGTCAGCTGAACTCTTTCCAACATACTGAGGTAATTTTCAAACCTGGTGCCCACAACTGAACTAAACCTTGCAAATGAGGCTTGCACAGGACTGTCAAATAGAATAATTACTTTGCTTGTCTCTGTATATAATTCATTATCAAAACCTGTGCAATAGTAGGCTTTTAATGACAAGTCTTGTTTTCAATTCATGGTTAGATGGTGGCGTGTGTGCAGTATACAAGACCTTTAGTTCGCCTTAGCTTAAGCAAAATTTTAAAAGCTGAATGGGTGGCAGTAATAATTTCCTGTGAAAAGTGATGAATCTCAAGGTGCTGGAAATGTGGGCCAGGATTAGACGTTATCGTCTGCTTCAGCAATGTCAAGAAATGAAGCTGGTCAAGGAATCCGCAGCGAAGGTGGTTAGCAATAGCCAGGGCAGGGCGGCGAAGCTGGAGATGCCTCAAGCCCTGGGAGGAGAGGAGCAAGCAGGCCTGGCAGGACAGAACCACAGCCGTGGTGGCAGACAGCAAGAGCTGCAGCCCAGAGCTTGGCACTCAGACGTGGTCTGAAAAGCCATGAGGCTGAAGGGGGTAGTTGACAGGATTCCTGTATAAGCAGCCATGAAGTGTATTAATTCAAAAGTTGGACTCTCCACCTTCAACTCCATCTGATGTTTGACTTCCCGTTTAGGGGAACTGGGCACCACTGGCATGGGGCTGGCCAGTGCCCAATGGCCATCTCAGAGCCTCCTGCAGAAAAAAGCATGGTTTTTACACTAGGGGGTGTCTATTTATAAAACCCACTATTTTCTTGATTTAGCATAAATTTTCATTTAATTTTATCCTACATTTTTTGTCTCAATTTCTTTTCAAGACATGTCAAACAGTAACAAACCAATTATATCTTTAGCTCTTTTCCCCAATAATTTTCTTTTCTTCTATTTCTACTCTCCTGTTGCACCCCCCGTGAAGCCTCCCACACGTCTAACACTTAATCTCTACATTAATTTCACCTCCTGACAATGTAATATATAGAGTCAATGAAAAACATTGAAAAGGGAAGGGAAGCACAGTGGACGGAGTGGAAGAAAAATCACTATAATTTTCTGTAAACTTTCTGCAAAATGAAAACTTTCTTTTCCATTTCAAAATTGGGCAGGAGGGATAACTGAAGAAAAAAAGTGATACTTCCTTTTACTTACACTTGGTTTTATTCAGAAAAGCAGCCTTTTCATACTTCTACAGTGGGGGAAAAAGCTAAAAATCTAAACAAACAAAACACAGAGCAATGAGATTAAAAAAAAAAAAAAAATCTTTCATGCTTCCATTAGAGAGAAACTCAAACCACAAATTTTAAAACTAGAAAATAATAACCTGTTATTTTTTTCAAATTTCAGGTCATATTAAAAAGAAAATGAAAAGTTTCCCTCATGTACACCTTTTTCCTTCCAAAAAAGGCAAGGCTAAAACCCCCAAACCAAACAAAAACCAGACAAGAGGTCTGTTTAATTTGCAGCTGGCAAATTTAAAACGAACAAACAAACAAACAAAAACATGTTACAAAATTTCAGTATTTCTTAAGAGATATTCATTTAAATTTTCTGGGTGGGATGGAAATAGGAAATGTAAAAAAAAACCAACCCAACATTTTGGTGTTCAAAGAGAACAACCACCTTGTCTTTTGTTGTTTAACAGAATAGCTTCCAGTGAAATGGAGCTACTGAAGAATGGAGTTTTATCTTTTATGATCTGATTCCTACATCACAGGTCAATGCTGAAGACTACTGTGTATCCCTGCCTTTAAAAGCAAAAGGGGGTCTATAAAAATACATTGTGATTAGCATGCCCAGCTCTGCCTATCTTGACTTCCATGACATGTCTCTCATTGCAGACACCAGCAGAAAGCTCAAACGAAGCATGCCGCCTTAGAGACTCTCCTATTGCTTCTTGTGGTTTGTAATAAGTAAAGGTTAATTGTTATCCTTTGTATTTCCCAAGAGAGACCAAAGAAACATAGAGACGTTCAGGTGTCTGTAAACACAGAAGTGTTTGGAAACCTATGGCAAAGGTGGTTATTTTTGCTAGCCTTATCCTTTGTGTCCTGTAGTTCTCAGCACTGTCCTTCTGACAACAGCCCCTGAAGTATTCATAAAATTATTTCACAGGACAATGGTGTGTCACAGAGGCTAATTGACTTGTGCTGCTGCAATGATCCATGGCTGTATACATACAGACAGCATTGTTTCCAGCCAGATGTACACACACATCTGCAAGTGGAAACTGGGATTTGAATTCATAACCTTTAGCTCCTAAAATTCAGGTCTTTATCCAGAGAGTTAAAAGAGCTGCTGTAGTCACATGAAAATACTGCTATTCATGATCGTGTTTACTCTGTTGAGGTAAAGAGTAGCAGTGCATTTTCACTTCAGCCAATGTGACATATTTCCCAGGGAAAACTATTTCTGGAAAAATACCATGGTTCCTTTACAGGTTTGGGGTTTTTGTTGTTGGTTTTTTTTTTTTTTGTTTTTGTTTTTGTTTTTGTTTTTTTTGTGGTTTGTGTCTGTGCCTGGCTACTACTGAACAGCAGACACTGGAGTCAGACTGAACTGTTTCAGGATATTTTGCCTCTGTGCCCCGATTCCTGGTCTTTCCTTGTACACCCTACTCTTTCTCCCCCCACTCCATGTTTTGTCTGGCTTGTCTACTAGCCAGAAATACAATTTAAAAGTATATTAACACTATTTAAGTACAAGGCGCACTACTCACAGTACCATTAATAACATTTAGTTAATAAAGACGACATGTTCATAATCGTAATGTATCAGGCTCTAGCAACAATTAATTTCTGAGCTTTCTATCTAGTGCAATACTCCAGTCCAAGGATATGCTTTAGGATTTAAATATGTATTTAGAAGGATTTTCAATGTTTATACTTTTTAATTATATAATTAGGGATGTGGAGGATGTGTTTGCAAAAACTTTCTGAAGGATTATATTAACATACTCTCTGTTGAGGCAAGATAGCCTCATCTACCACACCACCTGAATAAGAAAATTCCTGTAGTTACAGAAGCAACACTGGTTACCTTCAGTCACTTTTTCAGAAACCAGGAGAGCTATTTCTACAGGGCAAAAAATAGGTAAGAAGTGTTTCAAGTGTCTTTTAAACAACTACTCAAAGCATTTACTCCAGTTTTAGCACAACTATTCTATGGTTTGGGGGAAAACATAAAAACATCTTACAGGACTAAACGGCTGATGTCTAAGGATCTCCATCCCAGCAGCAAACAGGAGGCATTCACTCATTTCAACTCATTTTCAACTCTGTGCACAGCCCAAGACTCACACTTGAAAACAAGATGTCCCCATCTCTGCACATGGAGGCACGGAGATGCAGGATTTTAGTGACTTGAATGACATCTGTTATGGTGACAGGACACAAGGTAAACCAAAATCCTACAGCCAGTGCAGAGAGGTGGTGCCATTTCTTTCACGCTTTCCTCAACACAGCAGTTAGGGATGTAGTGGGCAAGAAATGGATTTAATGTGGCTTTCTGATGTGAAATACTGCATAGCCAAACCAGAACACAGGTTGTGACACAAAGATGTCAGAAATGAAACATGAATCCACATCTTACTAACACTGCTGATAGCTACAGTCATGCAAGGCTAGTGCTGAACAAAAGAAAAAAGAAAATGAGGAAAGTAAAGATCAGCATAAATACAGACCCATCCCAAATAATCAAATCCTTTCAATATAAAAAAATTGATTGTATGATGATTTTTATATTTTTGCAAACACAGAACACCTACAGTTTTTTTAATAGCACTCAAGGAGATGAGTCGGATTCCTTCAGAGTGTAGTTATTCCTATTTTTAATAAAAATGCCATAGTGTGAAGTGCACATATCTTAGTTCTGCTTCCTCACAGTATAAACACAGAATAACAATCGTGAAATTAAATTGTGCTTGCTAGCTTTTATCGCCTTTCATTTCTAAATAACCCAAAGCATTTTATACATCAGAAGGGTCAGTAAGACCAGGAACTCAGGAACTGTCAGAGTGAAGCTGCATGTAGTGACACAAAGCTGCTCAGGACAGGAGGCGCAAATGTCATAGTCAACTGATACTGAAATTCATGAAGACAGAATTTAATTACCTAAAAAGGCTTGAGAAGGGTTAGGAGACTGCTACTCTTACAAAGAACTTTATCAGCCCAAAATGACACCTCTAACAGCACAACCCACTTCACAGCTAAGACTGCCAGGTATTTGTTAACTCCTTTTACCTCCTGTTGTACATGTATATGCTGTGATGATCTACCATTCGAATACAAACCTTTTCCAGCTTAACAAAGTCCAGATTGACCACAGCACCAAGGTGGTACCAGCTCATAAAATACAACTTTGGTTCTTTTTTTCGTCAAATAAAGGGCAAAAGGCTCTTACTCATACCTAACACCAAATACCATATTCAGTACTGGATCAGTTATTTTACTGAGGTATTTTCTGAATGCAATGCCTATCCCTACTGCATCATGATTTTGGCTCTTGACTGTCTGTTGTTTACAAGTAATGGTACTAATGCATTGCATAGCTCTTCTGTAAGCACTGGAATGTGTAGCTAAATACCAGCTATTAGGATGTAACAAATGAAGTTAGAAATGGGGAGAAGGACTGGGGGGAAGAAATTGCAAAAAGAAAAAAAAATAATCAATTTTAACAATAGCTTGACAATTACAATTAAATAATCTAAAGCTCAAGCTGAGCATTTTTGTTACACACTGCATGAATGATGTTTGTACTCTGGAACCTTTAAAATATTTAAGCAGAGAAGAAATGAAATGAAATGCAACCAGTTAAGGTCATCCATTTAGGACAAAATTGATAAAATATTAAAATGAAAGAAATAAATTTTCAAACAGAGATACTAAGGCTTCATAGAGATGTATTATTCAAAGCAGAGGAACATGTGTGACCTCTAGGCTATTACATAATGGAGAGAGGATATGACAGTTCAAATGAGCAGGAACTATAGGCAGCAGAGACAGAGAGGGAAGATGGATTAACCATTCCGTAAGCCGGTGCTTTGCTCCCAGGGTACTGAGGCTGGACCCCTGTATTCAAACATTACATTCTCAGAGCCAGCTCTTGGACCCCACTACTATACTGGGCTTTAAAACTTTGGAAAGATCATGGATTTTAACTACAGATGGATTTTGCGTCTAGCTGAGTTCGTTCATTCTCAGAGGCTGGTACTTAAAGCAGGGGTGGTCCCAGGCTATTGAGTTTCATTGCCTCAGCTTCTTCCAATCGAAGCTTTCCCCTTACACGTCTTTTGTAGAACAGCCTGCAGTCAGGACAGCACAGGCTGGCCAAGGTATAGCACATCATACTTCTCTCTTTCTGTGGTCAGCTTCCCTGGCTGACAGCCAACCTTCTCCTCATTCATCTCTGACCTGTCAGGGCTTGAAGATGCCCAGTTTATGCTTTGGATATCTTCAAGGAAAGTAGTCTTAAACTCTAGCCATAAATTCTCCTTTTTTAATTTAATGTCAGAGCCAGTATTTATTATACAGATTTTATTATAAAATGTGTTTTTGCAAAGGATCTCAGCTCTCTGTATCTGAGGTACTTGGAATAAATCTCCCCTAAATGAAGAAGTATCTGCCTGAAACAAGAAGTATCTTGAGGTCCCAGTGAAATTTGTGTAAGAGTAGAGACTTTGCTCTTTTGAAAAATTAATTTCCACCTAGCAGAGGACCCTTGCCTCCAAGCTCAGTGTTCTGATGCAACTTCATTGCTTTCCTGTTGGCTAAAGGTATTCAATATTCATACAGCCAGAAATAGTGTGCCTAACTGCACATCAGGGTTTTGAACAGCACATCAGGGGCCAGGCATCAAAAAGTTAGGTAACGTAATGCCAAAGATTTTTCTTGGATGTAGATTAGCCTCCCTAGAGGATATACAAAAGCATCTAAAATATTAAGGAAAACAAGTGCCACTGACAGTCATTTGTGATCTAAATTTTTTTTGACTGTCTTCCCATTTTTACTCAGCTGCAATTACTCCATGTGAAAAATAAATCTTCACATTTGCAGAGCAAGCATTTATTTCTAACTCTCAAAGCTCCTTCCAAAACTAAGTATGAACGTTATTAGCTTGATTTTATAGCTGTCCTAAGTGGAGAGATAGGCGCCGTTTACAAATGAGGTTCTGTCAAGGATGTAGGCGTAACCTATGATACCAGTTTTCTGTTCCTGGCACTGCAGCAGGCTTCTCTAGTGACCCTTGGCAAGCCGCTCAGTTACCTCACTGGAAAACGGGGATAATGGAATGGGTCTGACCTTTGGAAATGGTAAGAACACAGTCCTCATAAGGCCTACGGAGGAAGGAGAATTTCAGTAGCAGAACTGAGACATGAGTTCTGGGCCTGGCCCTGTACCTCAGGAACATTTTGGAAGAGAATGGCCATCGATTATATCCTAGAGTTCTTTTTAAATTTTCAAAGGTATTTTTAAAACTTTTTTTTTTTTTTAGAAGAGATCAACTGAGCTCAGTAAAAAAAACCCTATATTTTTTCATCATATTCACACAAATGAAGAGACACCTACTCATAAAAATAACCACAGTTTCTTAAAAAATCTCTACCCTTGCCCTTTATGGATGTCTTACATTTCAGTCTGTAGTAGTATAATTTTCAGGAATACAAAGAAATAGGAAGTGCTTAGGAAAAAAGTAAACCAGAAATCTTCAGGCTCTTAATCTGACAAAGTATTCCCTCAAATAATGCAAAAGTTTCAGATCACAGTTTATTTGTCAATATTTTACCCTAGAAGCTGAAAATATGACCATGTTCCTTTTCCTTGTAATTGTCACAGAATCATTCATGTTGGAAAAGAATCATCGAGTCCAACCCTCAACCTGACTCTACAGAGTTCTCCCCTACACCACATCCCCCCACAGCTCATCCAAACGACCCTTAAACACACCCAGGGGTGGGGACTATCACCTCCCTGGGCAGCCTATTCCACTATCTAACCTGTGAGAAATTTTTTCCTAACGTCCCGTCTGACCCTTCCCTGTTGCAGTTTAAAGCCATCCCCCCTGCTCTGTCAGTAATCCCCTGTGAGAAGAGCCCAGCACCAACGTCTCTACAGTGTCCTTTCAGGGAGCTGCAGAGTGATGAGGTCTCCCCTCAGCCTTCTTCTCACACTGAACAGCCCCAGCTCCTTCCCTGGCTCCTCACAGGATTTATTCTCCAGGCCCTTCACCAGCTTCGTTGCCCTCCTCTGCCCTCGCTCCAGCCCCTCGAGATCTCTCTCGTGTTGAGGTGCCCAAACCTGGACCCAACACTCCAGGTGTGGCCTCACCTGTGCAGAGCACAGGGGGACTGTCACCTCCCTACTTCTGCTGGTCACACTATTGCTGATACAAGCCAGGATGCCGTTGGCTTTCTTGGCCACCCGGGCACACTGCTGGCTCATGTTCAGCTGCTTGTCAGTTTGAACCCCCTGATCCTTCTCTTCCAGCCAGCTCCAGCCACAGCTCCCCGAGCCTGTAGCCATGCTACAGGTGGTTGTGGCCCAATTGCAGGACCTGGCACTTGGCCTTGTTGAAGCTCATCCCATTGATGTTGGCCACCAATCCAATCTATCCAAGTCTCTCTGTAGAGCCTCCCTATCTTCATGCAGATTGACACTCCTGCTTAACTTGGTATCATCTGCGAACTTACTGATGATACACTCTATGTCCTTATCAAGATCATCAATAAAGATGTTGAACAGAAATGGTCCCAACACCGAGCCCTGAGGAACACCACTTGTGCCCAGCCACCAGCTGGATTTAGCTCCATTGACCACCACTCTCTGGGATCATCAAAGGGGATTATAGAATATGAAGAACATATCAGAACTCTTCTGTGTATCAAACTAAACAGAAAGACTGAATTTCTAGTGTGATTGATTAAAAAGTTGTTGCCACAGATTTAAAATCATAGAATTATAGAATGGTTTGCATTGGAAGATACCTTAAAGATCATCTAGTTCCAACTCCCCCTGCCACAGCCAGGGACACCTTCCACTAGATCAGAATGTTTTTTCTGTGGAGTCAAAGTGATTTTTTTGTTGACATAACTAGGTCTGGCCATATTGACCAAATCAAAGGTCCATGCCACCTTTTCTCCAGCAGAAGCCGATAGCAAATGCCTAAGGAAGTGAGTAAGAAGGGGCAAACACAGTGACACAGACCCAGTATAGTCCTATAGTTTTTAGTGATCTATGACTCAAGGATTTTTTTTTTTTTTTTTTTTTTTAAGAGTTACTATCTGTGTATTTGAAAATCCCTGATAGGTTTTTCTCTCATGAAGTTGTTTGATTACATTTTCAATATATACCAAAAAAGTGAGATTCACAAAATCCTGTAGCAATAAGAACCACAGTTTGATTACAGGTTGTGTGAAAAAAATGCTCATGATTTTTCTAGATTTCAGCTAAGCAACATGTGCTGGTATTCCTATTCCTCGTAAATCCAGCAGAAAAAAAATTCATTGATATTGGTGTGTGGGAGACTGGAATAAAAACAATAAATACCTTTTAATTGAAGCCAATCTATCTTCCTCAAAAATCTGGTAAAAGGGATTTATATGGCAAGACTGAAGAAGTGAGCTAACCTTTTCAGTAAAACTGCCTAAGTACCCTTTTCAAATAATGTAGGAAAAAAATAATAGAATCGGATAACTTGAAAAACTTACGCTAACTTTATTGAAATTTTGCAGAAACAATCTGCTATGCCTTCAGTGCAGACAGAGAAATTCTGTAGCCAACGTAATTTTAAAAACTGAGATAAGTATGTGTGTTGGGGGGAGGGGATAATAGAGCTTTCTATTAATGGAAAGCAGTCTGGCTGCAGCCTGAACCGTGGTGTCTTCCCTCCCCATAATCATGGCATTAATTACTTCATAGGTCAAATTATGTTTCTGTTTGAGAGTTTGGCCATCTACGTGAATCAGGGCATGCATATTTAGATCTACTGTATCCTCTAGTGTGGGCTTTTATTCTTGTTTGATGCATGTGGGCTACTAATTTACTTTTCCATTGAAGATGGATCTCTTTTTTTCTCTCCTGCACAATGGCAGTCTGGTTCCAAAATATATAGAACAAGCCCACATTGATTGAATCTGAGGACAAGTATACTTCCTCCTTTGACCATATGGACAGGATTTTTCTTTAAAATAAAAAGGCCAAAAAGTGACTGGAACAATGCCCAAAGGGGAGAATAAAGACAGACATTTAAAGGTGAGCTCACTAGATTTATAATAGCAGGGGACACTATCATCCTTTCCAGCCAGCTACCCCGTTAGCAGTAATGCTTATATCACAAGAAAGGCCCAGCAGATTCTTCTTTAGAAAATAATGGATACAGCTATTAATATACTGAGGAAGCTGCAGCAATCCACTTCAGATATTGATAATAAATTACACTGTTCAGATATGAGATTACATAATCCAGGCAGACAATCAGAAAAGCATTTTTTGTGTATCAGTGATATTTAGAAGAGCTGCTTGGAAAAGTTTTAAGGAATTAGAGTGCTTCTGTCCAGAAAGAATAGCCAAGAGCTTGGAACAAAAATATGTCTCATCATTTAAGCATATGAAGAGCCTGGGTGAGATAGTAGCTCAGGGCTCACAGGGAAAGTGCTGCTTCTTACATTAACCTGATCCCACTGTTTGTGGGAACAGCCTGTGAAATTATTTTGAATGTATCAGAAGCAGCAGAGAAAACATCAACATATTAGAACGCATAGCAGGGCTTGCTCAATCGATGAAAGCCCTTCCACAGTAGGCATTAGTATCACCTCTAAGAGGGCCAGTAGTGGTCCAGCAGCCTACCCACTAAGAACTGTATCAAGACAAGCAGTCTTCGTCTCAGAATTGTTTAGATTATCTTATTCCCATGGGCAAAAAGATGTAGGAATTTTGTTGTCCAAAACTTAAACTAGGAAGCACAACGGGAAAAGAGGAAGTCTGAAAATCCCAAGATTGCTAACCCTAAACACATTAAAAATACCATGAGCTTGTTTTAAGAATTACTGTACTTCAGAGCCCTGTGATATTTCAGTTGTCTGGCTTGTCTGCTGGTGTTGAGATAAATGGATTCAATGTTTTTACATTTTTCTCAGTCACAAAGGTTAGACATTTGTTTGTTTGTATAATGATAGCAAATATCCTTGCATTACCACAGCTATGGGAGCTGAGAGTTGTGGAAGCCCTTAAAAATCATGACCTTGTGATAAGGTTGTGAGTGTTGCCATGAGTGGACTCCAAAGACATTTCTGAACCCTGTACAAGCTCCCTCTCTTCTTCTGATTTCTGACTGAGCATATAGTACAAGAATTCCCACTGAAGCCAACAGAAATTAAAATCCCTTTTACTTGAGATGTTTGGTGATTTGTAGGATCAGAGCACAAGCAAGGCTTACAAATTAATACAATCAGAGTGATTTTTTTTTTTTTAAACTGTATAGCAATCTTTACCACCACCTTTTAAAGAAAGTCTGACTCTAAGAGGATAAGCATAATACAGCAAGTTTGAAAAAATTCCCTGACTCCCTGGCACCACAGATTCAAGTCTCGGGGTCACTGAACCCTTCACCTTTCTCAGATAGATAAGATGACTACTGCAATATTTAATACAAGGTAAGCCACACAAGCATTTAACTGGATTTGACCTCTCAGACAGCTTACAAACCCAAGAGCTTGTGTAACCTGCACCTCTGCAAGGAAATGGATATTTCTGCATTCTCCTATAACTCCAAGAACTGGTGACTTCAGAAACATCAAATACCATAAAACGTGCTAAAGTTGTCAACCAGCAGCACTACTGATGACATTCATTTAGCTGTATCCTCTAGTATCAACAGCCACAGCTTCCGTGCACCCAGGTATGACCACCAGGCTGAGTTCTAGGTGACCGTACGTCTGCAAAGCTCCACTCCAGAAGTAGCAGCACATCAGAGGTAAAGGGTAAGTATGTAAGAACTCCAGCCAGCTCTACTAGGTCAGACCAAGGGCCACCTTGCCCAGTTCCATGTCCCCAGCAGTGGCCAAAGGCAGATACTTCAAAAACAGACTAATAACAGAGCTAACCGGTCCTTGCTACAGTGTGCATGCTGCCAGAGACTGCTCCGGCCTCTGACAATTTACGATTCATCCTTCCCGTGAGCCAAGGGTACTTTCTGCCTCCTTAACCATGTGCTCTCTCCTCTGAGCTTTCATTACCACCACATCTGTGCCAAGCAGTGCCACAAAGCTTGCCTAGGTATCACATGAAGAATTGCCACAACTTCTTTGTTTTGACCTGCCATGTGTTGTCTTCCTTTGATACTAGCTCTTGTATTGAAACAACAATCAACCAACCCTTCCTCGCTCTTCTCATGCCAGTCATGGTTTTATAGACAGTTAATATACCCCCTCTCTGCCATCCCTCTTCCAGACCAAAATGTCTTAATGGCTGGTGCTTATACCCTTGACTGGCACCGCTGGTTTCTGGGTATCTTCTCTGTCAGGAGGAGGCACTGACATGTCATCGACTGAGGCAGCCACCAGCTAACCCCTGGCCAGGTGAGGGCCAGCACCCAGGAAGCCAGCGTAAGCCTCGGGTGGGGAAGAAAACCAGCACGCCCTGAGCAGCCAACGCTGAGAGGCCCCAGGCTGGCTGCCCGTAGTGGCAGATGCCTGATCAACCTGCTGCCTTGGGAAGTCACAAAGCATGTGCTCCTGAGCTACTGGTAAGGGTAACAAGGACCATGCTGTGCTATCAAGCTTGCATTCAGAAATTTTTCATTCCCCACTTGCGTTACATCAGCCTCACCCATGACACTTCCTTTTCTAACAACCCCTCACTTGTAATTTGCTTTCTCTTTTTTTTTTTTTTATTTGCTGCTCAGCATTGAGCTGATATTTTCATTAATGATGTGCCCTAAGATCCTTCTCCCAAGTGACAATAGGCTGCTCAGAAACAATTATTTTGTATGGGAAGTCTAGATGGGTTCTCTGTTGTCCCAGGTGCATCACACTATTTGTATGTAACTTGGTGGTGTGGCAAGCACCCTTCCTGTTTGGTCAGATAGAAATACAACCACAAAATTATTTTCTTCATCAGAAAATGCAACCAGAGAGTAAACCCAGATAGCCAAGAACATCCACCTTGCATGATTTTCCCGTCCAAGCTGTGTTCTGGTGGTATTTTGGGTAAACGCAAGTTCTGATCCACCAGAGAAGTAGGGCAGGAGAAGATGGGAAGCTGCAGATGGCCAGGCCTGTGCCTGTCCTGCTGCCCATGCTCTCCTGTTCTCTCTTAACCAGTTGGCCAGGAGTCTTTAGATTTTCATACAGGTTCTGTACAAGTGTTTCTATTCACATGAAGGACATATAGTTTTAGAGTACATTAACACTGTCTTCCCCTATGACAAGGTTTCTCATAGTGACTACTGTCACAGAAGCAAAGCCTGAGGAAGAGAAGTACTTACAGCTTTGTCTGCCAGCTTAGCTCAGGCTACGGTACTCCTGAGGTACCAGCAGATGCTGTCATTCATATTATGTGTTATCCAAATTTGCTCTGAAAAAGGTTGTTATCTGTTGGTAAAGGCACAAATGGCTCGCCTCCAGTTGAGGCTCTGGTAGTGCTACGTGTAGACGGGTAATAGTGGAAAATTCCCAAGTGCAGACAATCTAAAACAGGCACAGAAATAATCCACCAAATTCCAATAAACTTATACAAAGCATTCTTATTTCATAAGCAGTAATTCCTTATGAAAGTATTTCCATTTCTACTTTTGTACTTCAGGGTGCATTTCAAATGCCCCTGAAAGTCCAGGACAAAGATCCTTGTCTTAATCCAAATGTCCTCTAAATAGCAATGGAACTTTGAAGTTGCCTGTAAATTGTCAGAAACTTGCAGATT
>NW_020799155.1:240267-245686 GCF_003259725.1 Athene cunicularia | reverse complement strand
CCCCCCCCCCCCCCCCTCTCTTGTGGCATCAACAGAAACTACAGATGACAAAAATTCAAACTGCATAGTTGGAACTAACATTCTCATCCTAACCAAGTTTTAAACAGCAAAGGTATGTCTCTTGTTTAGCATGATTTATGAAAGCTTCTGGAGAAGCCAAGACCACTTCAAACCACTTTGAATAAGGAAAAAAAAAAAAATCACTACCAAAAAAATTTTAGGAATAAGTGCTATATGTAAATTAATGAAGAATTTTGATGTTCTTAACCCTATTACTTATTGGATAAAAAGAAAAAATAATGAGAAAATCTTTCATTTCCACTATTATTACATTTGTCTATACAAATAAATTAATTCCTGTTCCAATTTGGTCCTAACACAGACAGCACTGTTTCTATAAGCAAGAAGGAGGAAAATACATGTAACTGTTTGTGACTGAGGCTATCTAACCAAGGACATATTTTTGGTACTGAAAACAAGTACAGCAATAGAGTTTTATCTAGCCCACTTTTTTTTTTTTGCAAGAATGGAAACTGGTACACTACAGATCACACCTGGTTATGATGAACTGGAATAAGCTTCTATTCAGGTGTTTTTCTTTTTACTAAACAATTGTCAATGTAGGCTATTTTTCCTCATTCTGACTGCAGTTGCATGAACTCTCCCATGTGTTATTGCAAGCTGATTCAAACATTTTTGTCTAAACCACACTACACAGCTCAACATTTGAAAGCTCTGAGATCAAGCTAATTTATTGCTTTTGTTCTATTAAACTTGATGCTAACCAGCACAGTCCCATACCTGAAAACACTTGACTTAAACCATGCAAATAGTCACAGTTACTTCAGTGGGCCTGAAATACTTCAAATGTGTGGTTTCAGGCTCAGGAATCTAGCGAGTCTTCACCAGCTCTTTGTCTATGCATCCTGCAGGTGTATATTGGCTGCAAAACAATCCTGCAGAGTAAGAGGTAAAATCCACAGGCTGGACAACTGCTTACAAGATGGATAAATATGATCATCTTGCCAGAGGAACTTCCTTTGTGTCAGATTGTAGCACACAAAAAGGCTTGACAACCTGCACCTTCAAAATCAACAATTCAAGGTGGCTAAGATCAGTTTCCTCAATCTGGCATCATCAGGTATTAGGTATTTTCATGACAGAGGCAAGAAGATGACCTAGATCCAGATGAAAAGGTTATTTATGTGTGTTATATATATCACTAAAGTTACAGTCAGCTTTTAAAATTAAAATTGGTATTGCATAGTAATGGTTCCAAATATGCATGTAATGAACAATAAGTTGCCCATAAAATCCACTGACCCTGTGTTTTGCCAATTATTAGGCCTAGCATAAAGGACACAACCAGCATAAAGATGAACCAGTAACCAAGTTGTATTTGATACAAAAGGGTCAGTCCATGGGTGAGCACTGGGGGTACAAACAAGTCAGTCATATTATACATAATCGACATCAATCCCACTGACCCCAACAACACCACCACACAACCAACAATGGGTGGAATAAATGGTGACATGCAGTTTCCCATAGAAAGGATGGGAGACAACCGAGTCAACAAGCCAAATACATAAGACCAAGGAAGCCACATACTGAATCTCTGCACAGCCCATATTTACAAGACCCAGACCTGACTGGAGCCCAGTTCCAGGGAATCAGGAGATCCTGCCCCAACAGAGAACTCTGCAAAGCACACCCACCCCACAGGCACACACTCCACTCCACCTGCAAGTGGTCCCAGCTTTTACCCCTCAGTGGGACACCTGACCCTTGTTTACTTAAAGCAGGACACCTGGGGCTCATTTACCCAGTGGCTCTCCCTGCAGGGCCGGCCCCACCCTGGAGAGAAGCCTAAAGGTAAACTCACCACTCCTTTGTGAAGGGCTGTGGGAATCACCCCTATGTCAACCTTCATTTGGGGCTTGGGGTGGAAACCCCAGCATTTCACCCTGACAGCAGTGACAGTAAACTGCTGCTGCTATCTATAGTCCAGGCTGACAAAGAGACAAGTATGATGTAGCTAGCAATAAGTCACCGGCTCTCTTCTTGTCACCTATAAGCCAGCACTAACGGGGTGTTACTGATGAATATGTAAATGCTGTGTTTTTTATATAAATACATGCATGAATATACATATATTTTGTGTATATAATACACACACACACATACTTACATGAAACAAAATATTCTAGATGAGGATTCCTTGGTCTTCTAGAATTTGCAGACCGTTCATTGCCTTCTTCCAGAACCCACAGCGCTCAGTTCATTGCTTTCATTGATTTTACCCATGCAGAACTTTTCTTTCACTCTTGCTTTTGCAATTTTTGGAGCCAAGCTTCTCAGTAAAGTTTGTTCCAGTCATGGATAAACCAGTTGCAGTTTAATATCTTACCTTTCCATGAGCTGCTACTATATGGATTACTCATCGCATTGATCTTGGTGGATGGAGCCTAGGACGGTGACTGAGTTCCTGTGATAGCAGAAGACAAGATATTACTGAGTTAATTTCTATTGTGCTCCTCACTGGAGAGTGGTGAACTAATGTTTGAGCTGATGGTGGCTCTTCTCCTGTAAACATATTTTAAATGGCTTCCAACCCTTTGTTGTGACCGGCTTCTTGCACTAAGGTTTCATTTTGAAATATTTCATATTAAATCAGTGACTGACATACTAGACTTCTTATTGTGTGGTGTTGGGACTTTATATTCTGTGATGTGCTATACTATCTTAAACCCTTTTCCCTTGTGAGCAAGCTGGTTGTGGGAATGTTAACAAGGTGCTGACACCTCAGAACTGTGTCTCCTTTTCCCTATCTTACTTAGTCTGCATGCAACAAGTGGTATATATTAAAAATAAAGAAGAAATCCACTTTTTTAAACATTGCATTAGAATGTTCAGCTAAAACAATGTTTCTCTGGAGAAACTGGATGATAATTTTAATATGATGGCAAGATCGGAGGAAGTTAGTGATCATTTGTTTTACGGTGGCTAATAGTAGCTAAATATTTCAGTGTAGACGTACTACATTTTAATGTAGACATTAAATAGACATGTTTCCTGTACTGAGGTCATAAAACAGAGAAGGGAAAGACAACTATGAAGAAGGTTTCAAAAGTTCAGAGTGACATTTAGATGAGTGGCTTTTGTGAATGTTGAATATTTTTGGACCTTTGGTTATTTCTCCTTTCATAAAATAATTGTGATCTTTTTTCAGGTATTCGGAAATACTAATAGTCATGTAAATTAATTTAAATTGGGGTTTGCTTATTGAAAAATTAACATATGTAGTCTTGTTATAGTTAATAATATGCTCTGGGGAGGCATAGGAAAGGTTTGTGCAAAGAGGGTCAAGAGCATAGAAGTTCTCTTGGAGAAGAGCATTCTACTGGAACCAGCTCAAGTAGTCAGGAGCACAGGAGGAGACAACCTGACCTAACTTGGCCCATGTTTTCATTCTCAGTAAGCAGGGTTCAAACAATGTGAATCAGTGAACAGAAGCTTCAAAATATTTACACATACCCAGACAGAGGAAAAAAAGTTTACATCCATAAATAACGGTCATTAAAAAAAAGAAAAAAATCAAAGCAAAAGCTGAAGCAGATTCTCTAGGCCAAGCTGAATTTAAACCAGGGCTGACTACAGCTGCATTTGACAGATGAATTCAAAAATTGTCTCACCTCTAGCTAAAGTGTAATCTAACAGACACCCGCTTTTTATTACAACTCTCTGCTGAATCATTCAGTTTGGGGAAGAAGCTTGATTCTGGCATTGTATCCTAAATTTTGAAAATTACGAGACCATTCTTGTAATGTAAAAGGGTAATATCAGGCTCATTTATTTATCTCCACAGTTTGCCCAGGATATTGTTTGTTCAGGGAACATACATGTTACAATGCTTAGCATCCTGTAAGACTTAGAGTAGTAGTACTCTTACAGTTGCCTTCTCAAAAAACTCTTGCAGGGTGTGCAACCTTGTTAACGTTCCTTTTTTTTACTCCATTTTACAGATGGAAAAAACGAGAAGGGTTATGACACTGACAAGCTTGTAAAGTGTTCAGACTTGTCAATGACATAAATGAGTGGTTCTCAAACTGTGATGCACATACAAGGAGTTGGACACAAACTGCTTCTGAGCGGTATATGATGTAAAGTTGCCACTGCCAATGAAAGGACCCTCTAAGACAGCGGTCTCCAAAGTGGGGTGCACACAAGACAACCCATTGGAATGAGGAAAGAAATTTTTTGTGTGTGCCATTAATAAATTAAAAAAAAATAATCATCTATTTCATCTTTGGATCATCCTTTTTTGATTTCTATTTTGTGTACTTTTAAAAATGTACATAATATATTAGTACAGTAGTACATGGATATAATTTATAAATAAATTATTATACATATACTGGGGGTGCACACTCAAAATTTTTTCACTGATAGGGGTGCACGATCCGAAAAGTTTGGAGACCACCGTTTTAAGGCTCACTCCCCAAGTGACCAAAGTGGGACACCAATAATTTGACAATTGTCCCCTGAAAAACTGGCAAATATCTCTTGGGACTTCATACAAAGATCACTGAAATAAATGGAAGCCTTTCCAAAAACTTCAAGTGGGTTTGGATCAGGCCCATAGGAATTACAGAAGCAGAAGTAGGAGTAGGTATGTGACATTCCCTGATTCCCGTTCATATAGCCCTGCTGGCATTGCACCCCGTGTAGCATTGCATCGATGTAGAGGAAGGAAAAAGTGGTTATGTGTAATTCTGCTTAGCTAGAGAGTAGTTTTATGGTGAATACATAGATAAATATGCAAATCGAGTATTGATTTGGGGCAAGAGGAACACTTTGTGGATCACAGTAGAGGGTATAGATAGCAAAATTTAAATTTAGCTGTCAGCTATGTACTTTTTTAAGTGTTACACAACATAATCATAAAAAGCAGAACCCTTGACACTGCTATTGTAAAATAACCAAATAAACAGCCCACAAGTTTTGACAAACAATTGCATTCTATCATCCTAAGAACGGATGCCATCCTATTCCTCAGCCCATGAGTTGTCCACTCAGGAACACACACTGCTGCTAACAAGAGGCGCTTTGTGGTACAAGACAACAATTCCTTTCTGTCATGGATTTCTTTTCTTATTGACAGCTATGTTTAGGTGGCATTGATCAGCACTGGTTTCTCCCTGACCGCAGTGCCACAGCTTTAACAGGAGGTGTGCTTATACTTGATGCCAATCACACTGTCCCTCAAGCAGTTCAAAGGCACGTTCTTTTCTGGGATGTGAATGAGCAAGCAGGGCACCTGAAATATAGCTGCTGCTGCACTCTAGAAACGTTGCGATGTAATGCAACACTTTTATGCACCAGAAACAATTTTATCACCATAAAAAAAAAAAAAAGG
>NW_020799155.1:237412-240217 GCF_003259725.1 Athene cunicularia | reverse complement strand
CCATAAAAAAAAAAAAAAAGGTAGGCGCATTTATTCAAACATCTAAAATCAATCATCAGCTGTCAGGAATAAATCATGTCTAAAGAGCTATTGCTTATCCTCCTCACTTTAACAGTAACTCCACTGTAGGCCTGTCCCTAACTGGCACGAGAGAATGGGAGGGTCAGAATGAGGAAGCTTAGAGCATCAGCATGTTTTTCTTGCTGTGGACTTCCCTCCACTAATCAAAACTTCTTTTAAGATCTCTCATCTGGCTTTCAAGCTCCACGCAGAGTTACTGCAGCCCTTCCCAAATGAAATTTTCCATTGTTCCGGTTGCAAAAAGATGACTGATGCTTCCAGAACATCTTTAATTGAATAAAACACATCCTTATTAATAACATTTAACTACAGAGGGTATCACTTCAATTACATTAGGTCTGGAAGAATGCGCAAATATAAAACCAGGGCAACATTTTAGCACTGGCACTCTACTACTCCACTTTTGTTAGTATGATCAGTGGCACATTGACTGATGTGACTGCGCTGGACTGTTCTCTAGATACTGCCACACTTGTGCTGTGGCTGCTGCTGCTGTAATTTCAATCTATACACAAGGGAAGGACTCAAATGATTTCAGAGGGTGAAGAGGGACTCATTCATTAGTCTGGCCTTATAAAAGCTTACTCTACGGCAGACATGTAGCTGGCTACACCTATTTTAATGTAATTAAAAGACTGCACAAACCAGTGTTGCAACAAGCATCCCCCTTTAGATACCCACTAATGATCTTAGCTCTTAGGAGAGGACTTTCCTTTCCTTAGTGTCAGGTCACAACATCTGGTGGGCCTTCCAGTACCGCAGAGGCAGCAGAAGCCAGTAGCCTGGAGAGCCCAGCAGCTACAAGGGCTCTCTGGCACCACCAAGCTTTTGTAGCCTTGGCTGCTGCTCAACGGGCCAGCTTGCTTCTGCATTCCTGGCAGAGTAGGCAATGCTCATATGCCTGCATCTCTCTGCTGTCCTGCCTCAAAGATCACTGCTATTGTTAGCATAGCAAAGAGGCCCTGTCGCTTCCTTCAAGCATTTTACAATGACAATATATTTTCTCAGGGTAAGTCCCATTATGCCCTTTTTATAAAAGGGGAAGCTGAGTCACAAAATGTTTAGGTAGCTTATCCATGATTACAAAGCAGCATCAAAGTGGTAATTCTTATGTAACTCTTGGGGAAAGCAGCATATTTCACTGAATCATGCTGCTTCCCAACCATAAATAATGATACTTGGATTCAGCACTTTCAGATCTCTGAGCTATTCTTTCCCTGACTGATGGCTAACAGAATCAAGTGCTTTCATCCTCCAAAACCTGGAGAGAAGTAGGGTATATTTCAAGTTTATTGTATGAGTGAGCCCATTGTGGAACAGATAACAAGGTGGTGGTTCCCAGGAAACTTTTCATTAGAAGCTTATATAGGTGATTTTCTGGAGACATGCATATAATATTTAAAAACAGAAACTCCAAGGGAGCACAGACTGGCAAAAGCACGCCATGCAGAAAAGGACTAGGTCAAACTCATATATCCCCGTTCACAACCAACAGCCCTCACAAAAGCCTTTGGGCTTGCACATTAGGTAGGGCAAGGTTGCCGAGGCTTTTGAAGGCAGTCTCTCAGAGACAGACAGGCGGACCCCAAAGCACTCGGTATCCAGGTTCATCCATGACCTCTCCGCCAACAGCACCCTATGCGGCACCGAGGTGATCAAGGGGAAGGGCACAAAGCCTACTGTACACCTTTGTAAGGTTTATATTTATCTGAACATGGTTTCTATTGTTGTTTTGTAGTCTGGAGCATGTCAACAGGAGATAAAGAGGAAATATGGCCAAGGAATTAAATTATCTGTAGTGCTGAGCAAGCCTATTTTGGTCCACCGTGGTTTAAATTTGCCACCTGACACAATAAGGTAGAAAAGGTTATGCTACTCTTCAGCTCAAAATGCACCTGTCTGGGAAGCCCTAACATCCCTCATTAAAAGGGATAGTTCATGACCTAGCGTTGAGGTTAATACTAATATGTTCCCCTGGAGCCAAGACTGTGGTCCCTCATTACCATTATCCTCTGAATGTTGTTCTAAACACTGGCACCCTAATTGATAAACAGACTCAGCTCGTTTCAGACCTCAGACAAGCGACTAGAATTTGAGATAGCTATCCTTTGAAACAGGCAAGGAGAGCAATCTTTTTTTTTTTTTTTTTTTTTTTTTTCTGCAGAACTTTAATCAATCTTCATGTGATGCCAATAGTTCACAGATAGAGCTACGGTGCTTGAAGGAAATAGGTTATCTTTTCCCACTGTGAGCTGTTATTTCTGAGGAGCATTTGATGCGAGTCTAAAGTAACCGTGCAATCTGAATTTGAAAGGACCATTAACCAGGAAAAATTAACAAAATACATAGAAATGACTAAGCTCGGATGGCCAGTTTCCCAGCTATGACCTTTAATTCTCCATAAAGAGAAGGTGCTTTAAAAAGTCAAACATTCTCACCAATCTGGTTATTTAAACAGAATGGTGAATGATGACGCATGCGTGAAAGGAATCCAAAAGCAGTTTGGGTGGAAATAAAAAAAAAAAACATAGTTATAACTCAGACTTATTTAAAGAAGAAAAAATAATATTTAAGCACATGATATATTATTTCATGAAACTTATAGCATGATGCTACTGTGATTATGTAATTGCATTAAACACATAAAAATAAACTCTGAATGAAATCTGTTTTACTCAAAAAAGGTCTATCAGAACACCCAACATATTTTTATATCTGTCTCTT
>NW_020799155.1:225087-237362 GCF_003259725.1 Athene cunicularia | reverse complement strand
TATATTTATATATTTATATATTTATATATTTATATATTTATATATTTATATATTTATATATTTATATATTTATATATTTATATATTTATATTTAGGGAGAGAGTGTACACATGCAAACAAGGTCTTAAACAACTTGCAAGCCATATTAAGTTACTTTTATGAGACTCAAACATCAAAAATTCAGCTCAAATACAGGCTTTATTCCAGAGGTGCATAGGGTCCAAACCGGTTTGCTTGTTTCAGACTGCCTGAACTGAGTACATGACAATTTTCAATACAGTATGTGCTCGCTGAGACTAAACGTTTGCCTGAATCATGGCCAGAGCAAACAGATGAGTTGAACTTCATGCACCACCTATCAATGAACAAGTACTTACATTCACAGGCAAATAAAATTCACCCCTACAGGAAGTGTTCTTCCCCTACACTATCTAAGTTTTATTAAAAGCGCAGAGATTTCTAACCCATCTGAGGGTACAATCCTCATCTCTGAAAGGCATTGTATGACTGCTGAATACGTGAAGAACATAACTATCTTCCAAGTTTTCTAAAAAAGATGCTAATGACAACAAAACAAGTTGCTAATCAGGTATAGGTTTAAAACCAAGGATTTTCAAAGCAGGAATTTGTGAGTTATTCTGTTTTATACATTTACTATAAAATTGCATTATCATAGCACCAAGTCACGGGCCATCACTCTCTTCCACTTGGCACTGTACAAGCACACACAGCAGGAAAATACACTCCCCAGATAGTTTAAAATTCAGTTATAAACAAAAATGCAATAGAGGGATACCGCATGGAAAGCACGAACCATGAGATTGGTTGATGTAATGCAGTAGATTGAAAAATGTTGCTTTGATGTGTCTCTTCTTCCACATTTCTACCTTCCAAGAGTTATTAAAAATAGCTAAAATCCCTTAATTTCTTCCCTAATAGTACTTTCCCAGGTGACCATATGCCACAGTGATACTACACGATCACAAATGGGAAAAATACCAGAGATCATAAGGGGCATGAGTCACGTAGTGAGAAATGTTCTAAAAATATTTACAAATCCTTAGTTAGAAAAAAAGAGGCTGTTGCAAATGACACTTCTTGGTCAACAGGATTCTTTTTGTGGACAAATGGCACATGTGACATAAGGAATGGCAAGCTTTTTGTGCGAGATCAATTTTCAAAGTGCTTATGAATGTCTCTCTGCTGAATCTCTTCCTCAATTTTTGCTTAAACTACCCTGAGTCTTACATATGGAGAAAGAACAAGCTTAATCGGGGTAACTGTAAGCCTTTCATCAATTCAATTATCCGTTTAAGGACTCACTCATTGAACCTAGCCATAAAATGTTAGAGTTGCAGTGCTGCTCCTGTCTATCAGCTTGTGTCCCTGAATTCTTTGTACCCTTAGGGATGTTTTATCTTTTGAGAAATGTGACAGTCTGCCTTTTGAGACTGGCCTCGGCAGAGCTCCATAACCAATACATTGACAGATATAACGTAGCATGGAAAGTGAAGCAGTTCACAACTTGTGTCTGTCAAGCTGCTTTCGTCTCCAGACACAGGATCTTTTAAAACTATTACAGGACCTTTCAAACCATTAACTTACATTAATAGCATATGTTTTTTGGGTTTTGGTTGGTTTTTTTTCAGGGATCTATGGATCCACAGCAGTATCACATCATGCCTTATTTCCCAGTATTTTCACTTTTTGGAATATATAGTTAGAATATTACCATATCTCCAAGCATACACAGGGTTTATCTTTGAAATGTTTGTTGCTGTCAGAAGAACAGGCTCAAAGTTGGGAGAAGAATTCCCTGATACTGCCAGTATTTCTGACAATTTCTACTGAAACGCGAGTTGATTATTTCTATACGTAAATTTGAATTTGCAGTTTATTTTTCCTCCATGTTGAAGAGGGATGAAGAGAGACAGCTGTTTCAAAGTAAATTAAAACAAATCACATCACCTCTAAGAGCATACTCATTTAAAAAAATTAAATTCAGAACAATACAGGACTAGCTGTGGAATATTACAGACATTTTCATGAGGTCAGCCACCATTTCTGGTTTTGCAGGACACACAGATATGCAGTTGTATTGACATCAACGCTACTTTTTGGGGATAGCACTATAGACACTGGCCAACACCGTGATCTCCTCCTTGTTTTACCTTACCCAAACATTACTGTTTCCGTGCCCCGGCACCCCAGGAGAACATGACGGTTCAGATACTGCTGAAAAGCGTTTTCTTTTAAAATTGAGATTTCTGTAAAAACAATAGAAAACAACAGAATTTCTTTCTTATGTTGCTCTTTTCATCCCTTAGTACATTCCTTCAAGATCAAACCACCAAAATACCAAAAGACATAATATTCAATGTTGATTTTCTTGAATTTTTGTTTAGAGGAAGTGAATTGCTTGAGGAGATATATATCTAGATAGATATAGACATGGATACATAGATATATATAATTTCCTGGTTTTAATCAAAGTCACCAGCCCAATGCTAACAAAAGATGCGTTTCGAACCTTGAGATTTCTTGCCATTTTATGGCGTTTTCTTGTGTACAATGTTTAAGAATGGTGCAGCTTCAGAATTACATCTTTCAGTCAGGAACTGGAAGAACATTCAAGAAGGGACTTAAGAAATGCACATTTTTAAACCAGCCCTTAACATCACAGGCAAATATTTCCTAGACAAAGTAGTAAATTCATTGGTCTAATGTAGAATGAAAGACCCAGGTTTTGGTACTGGGCTGCTGTCCTTTCTCTCAGTGAAATAATCGTGTGTCCAGCTAATGGTAGACTATATATTGCTGTCAATATCACTTTCAAGTTATTAGGTCCAATCAATGCTGGATAAAAGGAAAAAAGGTGGTCAACAGGCAATCTAGCCTTCAGTTTAACACTCCCTTGAGGATTTTCATTATCCTTTCTTTTTCTGTTCTCAAGGTTAGCTCTAGCTAGACTATTTCTAGCTTCAACTTCCTGGAGATAATGCACATCCACAATAGCCTTGCTCTTCCAACGTCAGTGTGCCCTTCCACCTGAGTAAGCAGAGTCCCGTCTTTTTTCTATTATTTGTGACCTTTTCCTGGGTTAAAAGGCCACTCCTGAAGCAGACAGGTTTCACTTCTTATGGTGATTGCAGTGCAAAAAGCAGGCTTCTACCTTGTTAGAAGTGACATCACTGTACATTAAAGACATCATATCTCCTTTCATATTAAAATGCCTGTCAGTTCTGCTGCTCGCAGGCTGTAAATCTGCCACAGTAGCCTGTGCTTGGGAGCTTTCATTATGAAAATATGGAAGATAAGCACTCTGCTTTACTGTCAAAAGGAAAAAGTAGTCTCGTAGTAATGAGGTTACTTTAAAAATAAATACACGATTTCTTAAACATGCACTATTCAATGTGGGGTAATTTTTGAAAGCAATCCTTTTTATTTCAATTCCTAAAAAAAATCAGGCTTAAAACCTAGTATGAGTAAAGCATGAATACATAGTCCCGTAGAATTTATTAATGCATAGATTTTGCACTTGCTATGCAGTAAATCATTAGATTTTCCCTTTGACTTTGGCCCTCCAGCCTTGAGAGAAGTGACATACCAGAATTTAACCTGTTTTTCATCTTCGTAACACATAGATACAAAAAGACTTGTATGTTCTGAAAGAAAGTGACAACATTCAGCTGTTACGCATATGACTTTAGAAAACATAGGCAGTAGAAAATTACCTCCTAAGGAGCAAAGAAAAATACCAACAATTATTAATAATTTTATCTCATGGTATTATTAGGATATTAATAATATTTTGCTATTACATAAAGCTTTTCATCCATTGATCTAAAAGCACATTAGATACATCATTCTTCTTGTTTGACAGAAAGGAAACTGAGGCATGGACAGGTGAGATGACCTGTCATCATTTGAGAGCAGTTCAGCAGCAGAAGTGAGAACAGACCCTATATCTCTAGACTAGCCCGTCCAATTCTTGATTTGCTTATTTCAAACTGAAAATTTGTATTCTTTGCTGGTGTACCCCTGAATTGTTCACACAGCATGTGATTATTCATTTATTATTCATTATTCATTAATGGGCTAAAATGATCAGATGTATTTATTATAAAAAAAAATAAATCTCCTTATCCATTTTGTGCAAAAATACTAATTCACTACTATTCCCCATTTCCATTATAATTCCATCTAGCTGAGGAAACTTCAGCATGTGAGCATAGCATATGTGTTTTCAAATTTCGAAATGACATATTCCATTGTTGATAGTCTGTCTGAGGAGCTGAAACGAGTGGCTCAAGAGTTATTTATGGACGATGAAGCCTTTCACCTCCAAGGCATTGATTTTAATGTCTGAACCCTACATCCAGAGACAGAATTATATTTATGCCATGCTGTGTGCATTATGTGAAATCAATTGGTAGTGTCAGCTCCAAGTAGACCAGCACCCAGGTAAAAACCATGGGGAAAAAAAACCTGACCCAAAATGCAACAAAACCCCCCCAAACACAATTATTTGGATGAGGAAGGTGAATGTATAGGAAAAACGTAGTAGCTGAGGAGACAACGTGGTTGGGATACGGTTTGATGAGGTGAGACCAGAGGATTCTGGAGGAAACTAGAGCATGTGTCACTCCGTGGAGCTGGAAGTGCAATGGAACTGAAAACCAAAGCAAAGCGATGCATGGTACGAACTCAGCTTGCTTCTTCACCTTCTGGTTTCTCCTGAATGCAGAGGGGATTTTCTTCCTCGTCTTTGTAGAATGAAGTCCTCTGTTTATGTAGAGCAGAGCAGAGTGAAGTAATGAGAGCTGTAGTTCTTTAATGATCCAAGTCACAAGGATTTATGACCCATTTTACAGCAATGTTGCCAACACCTTCCTAGTCACAAAAGCCTGCAGGGACTACTGATCAGGTTTTTGTATCATGTCTTTTCTCCTCAGAAAAGCCATTTGAACCTTTTCAGTTTCACGGTCACAAGTCTTGTCTATGCTGAGTGTTTTCTTAGCATTCTCCATTGTTTCAACATCCATGCAGGTCCACCGGCAGTAGCAAGGGTGCAATTTTTAATGACAGGTGGTCTGGATAGCTACAGGCACTTTATGCTACTGCCCTCTAAATTTTCTGGGTAGGATTAGGTGAGTGAGGAAACATGGGTGTTGTTTTTGCCCTAAAGCTCCTGCAATTCCTAGGACTAGTGGAGCTGCACTGATAGCACAGATGGCAGTTTTGCCTGAAAGCCGAAAAACAAACTACGGAACAGTGAGTCAGTTGCCCTGCATCATTCCCCTCTCATAGAAGATAATATTTTCATACCTGTTATCGCAGATTTGGAAGAGTTAGTACGTAACTTTCAACATTGTTCTACATAATTTTTTCAGTAATATATTTTTTCTTGTAAAAGTAGTCAAGACTAAAGTATGTAAGAATATTTTCTTGCATGTGTGAGCACCAGGGAATCAGATCTGAACGTCATGTTTGAGGTTATACTCAACTGCAGGCCCTGGGGATTGGGTCACAGGCAGTCATACCATATTGACACATCTGTATTTATAGGTAGCATCTTTATTTTCTCTAGTGTATCCACTGAAATTAAAATAAAGCTAGAAAGACAAGAGACCTGTATAATGTACTCAGTTAAAAAATAACTTTTGACTTAATATGAAACTTTATGCTTTTGTTCTATTTCCAGCAAAGCTGTTTATCCTGCATATATACCGTTTCTAGGCCTCCCTTTTGATTTTACCTTCGTTGTTACATTACCAAGTAATCATATTCCATTTTGCTCCCTTAAACTCAGAAATAATGATTTTGTAGTCAATGGCCAAGAATCGAGGCCACTGGAAAATACCAGCTCACAAATGCTCTAGGAGTGATCTAACATTGACATTAAATCACACTTCATTTCTAAAGAAATTGAGCTCTCCAGTTAGTAAAGGCAGAGAAACAACAGAGTCATTATACCACAATCTCCTTTGAAATACTTAATTGTTTCACTTCCTGGATTAACAGGAGATTAAATATTTATGTTTAAAATTACTGAAACTACGAATATTTGAGATTTTTCTACATATATCTTCCCTATTTTTCCTCCACTTCAAAAATCATTTATACTAGTAAAAATAGCTTCTTCTATCTAATCAAATTTCTGTTAATTGAATGTGGGAACTGAGCCACTGAGGATGTGATTCACCCAAGGTCACCCCGGAAGCCTCTGGCAGAGGCATGTGAGAACCCAGGTATTTTGAGTTACAAGAAACACCATCACTTTTGCCTGTTTCCAGTATCCTCACAACAGTAACATGTATCAGCAAACACTGACCTGGTAGACTCCACATGTGCCACATGTAACTAATATACAGGAAGGTGCTCCTCACGTAGAGAAACCAAATCATCTCTGTATACTTATTTTCTCCCTAACATTTGATCATTATCTCTTTATTTGCATTTCAGTAATGTCTAAGGAGGTTCTGCACACTGTACAAATATACAATGGCAACAAAACGAAAGGTTTGCAAGTGCAGAGCTTGAAACCTTGATCTGCTTTTTCATATCTTCATTTTCCAGTATTTCTTCTTGGTATGTGTCAGAAAATGCTTTGAATTTCATGGAGTTATCTACACTTCTTTTTTATATAGTGTTGTGGCCTGTGTCAATACAACTCAATTTGCTGTTATTACAACTATTACTTAAACTGTGCTAGCTGCTCCATACAGTGAAGTAGTAGTGCTGGGTTCAGGCTCATGTCTTTCAACTTCTGGAAGACTGAAGTGTGTGGATGGCAAAAAACCCCACTCAATTTATTTTAGGCTTGATCCCTAATCCCCTGCTTGCCAAAATCCATTGAAAGCCTCTTGGGATCTTTCTGAGGAGAGGCAAACACAAATTTTCCCCATATATGAAATACTTGTGGAGGGTCAGATACATGGAAAAATTGGGTTGAGAGGCCGGAAGAAGTCAGGTGATGGCAGATCCATTAAGTTCCCAGAAAGAGACTTAATTGTCCTGTGAGTCCAGGATACTTCTTCCCCAGAGCATCAGCTGGATCCTGAAGTGGAAAGGGTCAGAGCGGGATAGAAAGCTGGCTGAACACTTTTTAATCTTCCTTCTTTACTGAATTTCAGAACATGGTATGGATGGTTTTTACCACACTACAAATTAGAGTTGCCTCATGTTTACTTCATATCCCCAGGTCTGCATCAGAAGCGTTTCTGTGGAGCTGAGAACTCACCTTGCAGATTCTTTACACCAGCAGGTCAGTTTAAAGTAACCACTTCATCCAGTGTCTGTGCTTAAACATGACACCAGAGTTTTCAACCTGAAGTAATGAATTAGCATCATTGAACTAACTATGGAAGAGTTTGCATTGAAATGTCATCTGGAATTGATATTCCACACTGGAAAAAATAGGCAACGTGTGTTTCTTTGATGTAAATATTTTAGAAAGTCTAAACACAAAGGCTGTGTCTGATTCCATCGTATTTTGGGTAGACTCTCGGTAAGTGTTGCAGAATAGAATCAAGTAGCGCTTCCAGCCTTTATTCAATAGAAAGCACAAATTTCACATGACCTGTCAAAATATATTTTAACAGGACAGAAAGTAGGAGAGAGAAACATGTGACAAAAGGTTATTGTGTCACTTAATCCATATAGGAGGACATGAACATCCCAGGGTGGTGAGCACAATGTAAGAACTTTAAGAAGACAGAATTTTATTAGGCTCCTCTATCTAAAATAAAAAAAACAAACCCAGTATTTTTTTGATTAAGGTCCAATTTAAAAATGCATTAACTTTTTAATTGAGAACATGGCTCAGAATCAGCAGTTCTGATGATCTTAGCATAGCATGGAAAATAATGTTGGATAACTAAGCCTGCATTTAAGCAGAGAAATCCTTTGATCTTTTACTGCATGGGCACAGATGTACTATCATTCAAATGCTGAAAGGCTTGAACTCTCCCATCCAAATGCATGCAAAGGGGGTGTCAAACCCCTCAAGGCTCATGAAAAAGCTTGTCCCTTGGGGGGGCCAAGGAGAGCACTCTCAGGAACTCGGAGGGAGTTAAGTGAACTCTGAAAGCTTCTGGGGATCTTCCCTCTCTTTTCTACAGACCTGAAAGTCTAGGAGACAGAAAGAAAGCCTCGGGCTGAGTTCTCACATTATTCTCCCCAGCTCCCTGAAGACCTGCTGACAGCTCCCTGTTTACCAGGAAGTTTGCTGAGGAGGAAAAGGAGGGAGGTCCTAATACTTCCTTTCTACTGCTTCTTCCTGTACCCTTCAATTCCTTAATGTCCTATTCCTCACCCTCACGGCACCAGATGAAGACTTCTAAGAAGCACAAATCATAGCGAAAGAACACAGCTCCAGAAGGAAAAAGAAAGGGATGGAGAGCGTGGAGGTTATGCCAATTCCAAGAGAGTCGCGAGGTCAGCTTCAGCATCCTGTGCCAAAGTGCGAATCTGGCACCGATCTATTCTCTGAACACAGCACAGCCTCTGACACTGCAAAGCAAGACACAGAGCCCTCAGCAAATCACACCCACTAGCTTGCTCTTGGACAACAGCCTGGGGGTCCACAGCAATGAGGGGGGAGCTAGTCCCCACTCTTCTGGCACAAGAGGTGTTTCAGGACTGAAAAGCAGACATGCCACTTGGGTTGCAAAAGCTGTCTTGTCCTGAGGTTCTCCCTTAGGAATCCTGTGGGATAGCTGTGGAAAAAGCATGTATGGTAATTTCTCGATCCAAAGTGGATGGATAGGATCTGCACCCTAAGAGTCGTATCCTGCATCAACTGGAGGAGTTTTGGATGAGGCCGGTGGGCTAACTGGTTCTTCAGCATCTGGGATCCATTGCTGAGAAGTTTCTAAAAGCAAGCTGTGACAACTATCTGTCTAACAGTTATATTTTTGGTACCAGCTCATTGAGATGGATATATATATATATATTTTTTTTTTATTTCAGGTGTATTTTCTATAATTTATAGAGGCATCCTTAGTACAGAGAAGTAATTAGCAAAACTTCCACTGGCTTCGTGGGAGCAGAATCTCACCCTCCACCTCCCAAACTCCAAGAATGTAGTATCATGTTTACTTCAGGGCCCTGAGGAAACCCTGCAATAACAGTGCTAATCTTGCATTGCAGAGCTTCTCCATCTCAACAAAATTTCGTGGAGGCTGACATCTCCTTCTGCCCCCACACTCTCAGAGGCTCTGAAGAAGAAAAGTTTTCCTGTATTTGGAACTCGTTCTTGGCCTCTTATTTTATTGCAGAATTTTCAAACCTTTTTTCCCTCTTTTCTTTTTAATCTAGAAGGCACCAAAGCTGATGGCTAAAATCATGGGGTATGCTGTGATTGTGGCCAGAAAGGGTTTGTCCTCTTTGATACAATTTTCAGGTGAGGACTCTTTAACATGTCTTCTTTATTTCATCTACAGGTTGTAGCTGGGGATTATTTAGGTTGAATTCAAAATCTGCCACAGACAATCTTTTATCATCTGGATTGTTGTTCTTCTGCATTTAACTTACATAAATGGTGTGCACTTCACAAGAAATAGAAAATAGAAAAAGAAAAGAAATAGAAAAATTGGACACTCCTTTTAACACATTCTGTGTTATATAGCCACCTCGCTCTATGGAAATGCTTTTATTTCAAGTAGCTGGGAGAGAAAAACCTTCCTAACTTTAAAGTGGTTTTTATTGCATTAAAGAAAGAGAAAGAGAGACTGTCAAATCCCATTTCATTTTTAAAGTTAACTGTAAAGTTTTAATTAGGTCCTCTGAACAAGGATTCTGCAATGCTTTATGTTGAAGAGTTAGCAATAGTACACTATCCACTGACTTCCATCATTAAGTTCAATTGACAAAGGCCAACACAACTCTTTTCTTTGTAACTTTGTAACCATTTATATTTGAGGTGAAGATGTTAACACAGAAATTTTGTGAGCTGGGAACGACTACGAACTCTATCATTGTAATTTATGACCTTTCATCTAAGGCCAAATGTAAAGGCAATGGCAATTGTTCTATATCTCAAGGCCAGCACATCACAGATGTATGAAATTTGGAGTGTTGGACATAAACTTTTATTACCAAATTATAAATAATTTCTACCACTTACAATGTTCACCTTTCAAGTTCATCTTGATTAAAACGCAAGGGCAGCATCTTGCTGATTTCCATGAGTTATGCAGCTGAAAAAGCTCTGTCGTAGTACATTGCAAAAGGATAAAGCAATGCAGTATTTAAAAGAATCTCCTGATAGCAAGGTATGTGATGTTTTAGATCAAAATCATTTTTCATTTAGATGATAAACAAACAAGCAGAAGAGAATCATTAGCCAATGATGCCTTAATTTCGTTTTCACTTTTGAAGATTTGAAATATTTAAGGAGTCCGCTGAATGTGAATTACTTCAATCCTTTGAAGACCACCTTCTTGAGGTCACTGGGGTTTTTTCACTCAGGAAATAACACATTCTTTAGGTTGTCTACTAACAGATGTGATGACATTATCTTCCTGAACCCACGGGGTGGGAATTGTCTTCCCAGGTGTGAATCACACGACATTAAAGTGCTCAACAACATATGCCTTCCCTCATGAAGGTTAATTTGCCGCTAGGAACAGCAAGCGAGACTGCTCTGAGACCTATGGCAAACCAAGGAAAATTACCTAAGATTTGGATTCATGACTTGGTCTCAAATCACGAAAGATGGGAGCTAAGGATACAAAATTTGCCAATCTTGATGCCCATGATTCAAAATAGATGTTTGTGAGATTAATAGGATATGAAGCAGGAAAGTAGAAGAATTTTGTTGACTGACATCAAACAACCAAAATATCTACACACATAGGAAATGTAACTAAATATATGCCTAAGCTATCTAGAAAGCAGCCTATTGAGTAGAAGGCAAAATAGCTCATCAGGTTCTGATGGCTAGCAAAAAAAAAAAGAAATGCAAGCTACAAAGACAAACTTGTAAGAAATAAAACAAAGAGGGAAGGTCCCAAACCATAAAATATCCCTAGTTGGACTTGCAAAATTGTCATGAATATTTACTCGTCCAATCATGAAAAATCTACTTGACCAGTCTTCATCACAGAGTTTGGTAACAATGAAAACCAGAATATTCCCTGATCAAAATATTATGCACTGAAGCCAGGCGGCCAAATAAAACTTTGCAAGCCTGCTCCCTGGAGTAACTATTTTATGTTCCTTTTCTGCTTCAAGTACTAGGTATAATCAAGCACAGTTGGATGCTCCTGATTAACGTGATGGTTGCCTGGAAACATGGGCACAATGTGGCCCAACTTTCCTGGCCGTTCCTGTGCTTGAACTCTGGGACAGTCAGGTGAACTTGGTCGGGTTTGCAAACCTCAACTCTTAAAGCCTTTTAGCCTAAGCTTGGGGGGAAAAAAGAGTTACTGGGTACATGTTCAAAAAGAGAAGATAATTCTTTAAGGAAGGGAGAATACAAATCTGTGTTCTGAAAAGCCACATCACATTTTCTTCATATCACAAGAATTAAAGAGTTTCAACAAGATACTAAATCAATACTGGAAGAAAAAATCCAGTCCAGAAGCTTTCACAGCTGATTAACTCCTGCCACAGTACAAAATCCCTTAAAAAAAAAAACAAACAACCCAAAAACCAACTTTCCAGACATCAGGGGGTAGCTGGGGAAAAGGGGAAAAGGTGGGTGAAAAGATGAGAAGACAAAAGTTTAGCTTCCTGTTTTGCCGTGTTCTTTCCAGGTGACATTTGAAAAAAAATCTCTTCGATTCTATGTTCGCTAACTCACCCGTGAAACAAACCGAGCAACGCTTCCCAGCCCAGCTACACCACGGCTGTGAGGCACTCACTCACTTCTCTCGTAAGGCCCACGTAAAACAAGATCAATTTGGGATTAATAGGATCACGTTAGAGTAGAATATAATTACATACTGGATCGTATAATTGTTCCGTAAGAAATCGATGTGACAGATTGTGGGTGTAAGTGTAAGCAAGCCACAAAAATACGCATTTCCGTGAAGAAATCGGGCGTTTGGCTACGGAAGAGCCCGCGGGTGCCACGGGTGAAGCCCTGGCAGCACAGCCTGGTGGCTTTTGGGGAGTTAGATGAGAAACCAATCGTGCTTTTGCGTTTCCAGAGTGCTAAACCAGCCCCCACAGACCGAGTGCGGGCTCGGGGACGGCGGCACCCACCCAAACCCATGCCCTCGGTGGGGAGACGCGACCCGCGAGTAGCGGGGCCGCGGTCCGCACAC
>NW_020799155.1:211149-225037 GCF_003259725.1 Athene cunicularia | reverse complement strand
CGGGTAACCACCGGCCTGCGGCGGCTGTTACTTCTGGGGGGTTTTTGTTTTGTTGTTGCCCCCCCCTCCCCTTTTATTTCCCCCCTCCTTTTTTAAGCACCGTCAGTAAAGCTTCACACTGCGCCTGGGGTTTCTGTCAGGGGCGTTTGTCAAAACCCGTTTCGCGCCGTTTTGAACACGCAGCTTTCGCGGCGGCACGTGAAAACGGTTCGCGTTTACCTTGGGGGGATGGGGGTGCGGGGGGGCAGCCCCGGCGGCCCAGAACGTGCTTGTTTTTCCGGAAAGCTTCGGCTCTAAAGTGCCCCGCGGTGTGTGCGGGTAGGGAAACCAGCCGCCGTCCCCGCCCGGCCGGAGTGCCGTGTTGCGGGTTGCCTCAGAAAGCAAGCAGCAAAAAGTTGACAGTGTGCTGGGTGTCAGCGTTACGCTGTGTTCTACCAGTGGTGTAAAATGCAGGATATTACTGAGACAAAGGGACGTTAAAGAAGAAGTTAGGCGGTACTGACTGAGGGAGGGTCTCATACCAAACCGGTACGTGTAGTGTCTGCTGCACTGTGACTTTCCGAATTGCAGCATCTTTTCAGGTCTCTACAACTTAATCACAGGCCTTAATTCTAAGCTTAGTCTAAATGAACGGATTCACTTGAAGGCATCCTTTCAAATTGGTTATTTGCTCATATTTGTGAGCCAAGATCAAAAATCGTCTTGGTGTTCCAGCACAGACTTATGTGTATAGAGCATGTACTGGCTTCTCCCTCCATCCGCTAAAGGTATCAACCACTTGCTATGGCTTGGCTTTCTAATTTTAGTAAAACAACTTTAGCAAAACGTATTGCAGAGATGATGAGGCCTTTGGCTCTGTTGGAAGTTTACAAAATACACAGCGTGGCAAACAAGGATTCTTATTTTTCAGAAGTTACAAAAATGCCAAAGGGAAACTTGAACGCTATGGCTCTGGGAGCTCTGTCTCTTCACTTATACCCTTCAGGTTTTGCTTTTATTTCCTTCAATATTTTCTCCTACTGGAAGTATTAAGAGTTAGGGGACTGCCTGTCTATACTGACTGTTTAAAGACCCTATTGAGGGTGTTGCTTATCCAGATGTTTTTTCTCACTTCTTTTCATAGCTTGCCAAAGAAGATCAAGATGAGTCTACGGAAGCAAACCCCTAGTGACTTCCTAAAACAAATCATTGGAAGGCCAGTTGTCGTAAAATTAAATTCTGGTGTTGATTATCGAGGTAAGTTCTCCATCTGTCTCTCACACTGAGTAAAGTAATTGTTTGGGGAGGCTGGAACAGATGCATTGCTTTTGAAAAGCAAAACAGTGTGATTCAGAATGTTGGAGTATGTAAATGTAGATCTTAGAATGGTGACATTAAAAATAGAAAATCAACTCTGGAGAAACTGATGAAAAGGAGGTTAATGGTGGATTTAAGAGATTAAAATTACTTATCTCAGTCACTAGTGTCTGTAGTCACAGATGGTTAGACTGGAGTCTCTGGATGAATCTGAGTTTCTAAACTGATATTTGTAAAGATTAGCTGGAATTACAATTCCTGAAATGGCCAGGCAGTCCCCTTTTCCGTACTCTGATAGCAGCCCTTGTCAGAACTGCTCTGTTCTTCATCTTCCCGTTCTCCAACTCCTAGTATAGACCTTGGTCCAGAAAAGCTTCAAACAGTGAACTGTGCTGTCAGTCATGAGCCTACTCTTAAACGAGGGATGAAAGAGTTATTTACATTCTTGGTTAAACAAATGCCTAGACACTTTTGAATCAAGACTCACAGAGGTACAGGAGAAAGCCTTGTCTGGCTTTTGCTGCTACATGCCCAGTTCATTTTAACACAGTCCAGCAGTTTTATTCCAGAACTCTTCAGCCTATCTGTATGCCTTCATGCACTACATGTAGGATTACAGGGGTTTTTAACCAGTAAATTAAATTTATCTGTTCAGCAAAATGTCCTGATCCTACTCCCATTAGGATAAGACTGTCAGCCTGTCCAATTTTTTTAGCAGTATCTGAACTTAATTAAAACTATCATGTATCTCCTAGAGTGCCCAATTTAGACATTTTATCTGGAATGACAAACATTATGGTTCTGCTCCAGATCACTGCTTCAGATAGGTTTAATTCCATTGGCTCAGTTTAGCACTTTTGGGAGGAGACTTGTTTGTGCTGGGACATTTTTAAATTGTTCACTGACAGAGCAAGAAGTACCACTTTGTCCCTTCCTGTTCCTCTTTAGTGTCTCAGCTGACAGAATTTACAAACTCATTTCTTTGAGAAACATTTTGTGAGCACTTTAGGTGGGGTTGGTGGCTTAAAAACTTCACTGCTCCTCATCAGTCTTTGGCCCCTGTAAATTCTTTCTTGCAGGAGAATGTAGCGACAGCTCATTAAAGTCAGTTAAAGCAAGTCCTCATATACCTAAAGGTACACACAAGGTGGGCCAAACCAGATGTGGTTTTGAGATGCACTGTTTTCTTTGAGAACATTGGTACATTCTGCTCGGTAAGATCCATTTGTAACTGCAGATAAACTACTCAACTTTCCCCTCAAAGCTAGTTTAACATGCTTACAGTCAGACCTACCTGGGATTGAACCATAGTTCCTTTGAACACCCTTATTTGTTACTGGATTTTTCCCCCTCCCTTCCTTGTTTCCCTCTGCTCTCCTTCCTTCACACTTGATGTGATCCTGCAGTTAAAAACCTGTATACTGTTCTCCTTTGAAAAATATGCACTCAGTTCATTTTCTGCAGAAATTTGACGCCATTTGTAAAAGCTAAACATGAAAAAAGCCAGCATCTCAGGCTTTTGTTGCAGACCTGTCTAGATTCCCCCTCTAGGCTGTGTTGCTAATTTTATGTCTGTACTTCCACGCTCCGAGCCACCGTACACACAAACGTGGCCTAATACAAGTGTTGATATGTAACTGTGAAATGTTTTGATGCACTGCCAAGTGCTGCACACATCTAAGGGAAGAAGCCCTGGGAAAGTATCAGTGATAAATTAATATGTATGATTTCTGTGTGTAGAGAGGGGTATGTACATTAAAACATCTCTACGTATAGATCAAACAGATCAAATATTAGCCAGGATGGGCAGTGACAATATTTAATGCCACTAGCGGCCTGAGAGTAAACACAGAGAAAAGGAGGAAGAGAATGAAATGACCATGAATGCACTCCAGGAACAAGAGAGTTTGAAAATACTGCGTTTATGGTAGCTTAAGAAAATCCACACAGTTGAATTTTAATTCTAAACAAACATCATTTGTTTTCTATTGTTATGTGGAGCACTGAGAATTACTGGAGTGAAAGAGAGTCCTGATTTTTGTTTGGAATTTTTACTGCATTTAGTAACACTCTGTGAGTAGTCAGTTCTTCCTATTTGTGTGGAAACAGGGAAGAAAAACAAAGGAAAATAATCATCCTCTACCATTACAAGTTGGCAGGACAACTTGAATTCCTAATTATTTAATGGAAGATATTACAGTAACACTTCTGAAAAATGCGAACGTGTCCTAGAGGAGCTTTCTCAGACTGGAGTTTTCTCTCTCCCCAAGTACTGCCAGTACACTGTATTTCAAGTTTTAATGCCAGGTAAATAAATTAGGTGTTTTTCAATTTATTTTAGTAATATTGTCTGTGTGTGCAAGGATGAAGTCAGGAAAACACACATGCAAGATGGAGATAATTAATACAGCTTTTTACAAGTTGTTTTATGTGCATGATTAACAAATCAGATTGCATTCTCTGTGCAATTCTTTACACCTGTTAATCCCCGCATTCAGTTCCTTACATGAACAGTCTGAGATGGCCATGGTTCTGATCTTAAGGGTGGCTGTAGATGCCGAGGAGTGATTCTGAATGGAAAAAATCCATTGTGCCTCCAGCACACAGGAACTACTGCGTGAACAAGGCACAGCCTTCAACTGGGGCTATGAGAAGCAAGAGCATCAACACTGGGCTAAAATGAGTGCTACACAAATGCATCTTTCCCTGATCAAAAGAACATCTTATATTACAAGCGGCAGAGATTTTTTCTTGAGTCATATTGAATAAACAGTGTGATGATTTTTTTTTTTGTGGGAAGATTTCAATGTCATTTGAAAACCCTTTGTCTGATGAAAATGATGTAGAATTTTGTTTACATCAAAACAGCCAGTTGCAGCCAATGTTCTTCTAGATCTGTAACCATGAAGATAAATATGAAAAAGTGCGTATGGTGTCCTCCTGTATTAAAAGGGCTGTTTTTCAGCTATATCCTTCACAAGTTTTGATGAAAACTATATTTTCATAGCCTTGCCCTTAGGTTATCCAGTTACACTTAATGCCACAGGTTCTTTTCAGGTGTGTGGCTTAAAGCACAAGTGAGAAGGGACAACTTAAACTTTCAAAGTAGAAATTGTCAATCTTTTGAAAGTTATGACAATGATTTCTTTTTCACCCCAACTTTTACATGAACTGATAAAATTGCCACTAAAGTGCCAGGGATTCCTCACTCCCAGCTTAATTCTTTGAAGAAAACTCTGATCTACGGGTTCATCTGGCCAAGCCTGGGCTTTTAGTTTGTTATAAAGATACAGGTTTTTTCAGTGCTAGTCAAACACAATGCGGTGTTGTTCATTTTAAAATAAGTTTAAGCTGATTCACTTTTAAACTCTCACTGTCTTCAGGTGTCCTGGCTTGCCTGGATGGGTATATGAATATAGCTCTGGAACAGACAGAAGAATATGTAAATGGACAGTTAAAGAACAAGTACGGGGACGCGTTTATCCGAGGAAATAATGGTAACTTCTCCTCCTTATGTTACGCTCATTAGAAGATTGTGTTTTGATATTTACTTCTGAATTTAAGGAGTGGATGAGATGTAAGCAAGCTGCCTGTAAGAATACTGGTTTTAGGCTTTCTTGGAAACCTTAACATGTTTGCTTTTTACAGTTTCACTTCTCAGTCTCTGTGTTTTTCTGCATTCCTGTGACCTCTGAACTTGAAGTTCATTCTGAGGAGCATGCTCTTTTCTAGCCTTCCTTAGAGCTTATTTCCTGTCATTTGACACGTTTATTCTTTTGCCCTTACTGCCTGCTCAGATGGCCTCTGCTCCTTAGAAGTTTCTGTGTTTTGCTAGGCAAACTACCACGTAAATTTATGATACAGTACAAATATTGATGACACTAATATTTTCTTGTGATGTAATAGTGCAGACTTGAATGAATGCTGTTTTTTAGTACTGGAGGCTATTTTCATGTTTTTGAGTAAAGATTTTACCACCAGTCAAGAAAACCACTTGTAGTTTACTATTGAGCCTTTGAATATCCCAGTGCAGTAGGTAGATTTTAATGCACTTCAAGGACAATCCCAGGCTCCTGAAACGACACTGTGGTACCAGTTAGGCTGTAATAGCAGGACATGCCAGGGAGAAGAATAGCTAAAAATAGAAAAAAGGTTCACAAGTCAGATGTGAAGAGACTTTGTGGAGAAGGTAAATGAAGCAGAGTTTGACCAAGTTCCTTGAGAGGCAGGTGGCGAGCAGGAAAGAGGGAGGGCATAAAAAGAAACAAGAACAGAAAGAGTCAAAGAGAACGTGGCACCAGTGTGAAAGAGTGTTTTGGGAGGAGAAGTAATCCTTGAGTGAGGCCAGATGCTTTTTGCAATGTGTTTGGATTATTATGCTAAGGAGTGCAGTGACATCGCAGCTGGAGAATCAATTATGGAAATAAGAATCTATTCTAAAAGTCAAAACAAATGGATGAGAGGCAGGGGGCTGAAGAACAGGCTGAGCAGAGAACTTCAGACATCCCAGGTTTAGGAGCACGATGCATTTTCATGTTGTGCATGGATCTGTTGTGGGTTATCACCAGGCAAGCAGGTGGAAGGTGTCTGCTGCTTCATAGGTAATTGTTACCTTTGCCTTATGTGCTTGTGATTTCCAGCTTTTGTTGAAAGATCTTAGCACTAGCGTCTGACACCTGTAACTGCTGCTTAGAAACTCTCATGCTTCCCTCAGTAATGCTACGGGGTAGCTGACTTCATTCTCCCTCTGTTCAGCCTGCTGGAGTGTAGTTTGGCTATGAACACTATAAATACTGAACCGAAGTAATACCTAGTGTGTAAATTTGACAGCAGTTCTTAAAACCTGGGCTTAAACGTTTTCTAACTTTGTTCATGCGGAATGGGATTCATTACACCATTGCTTTACAAGCCCTGGAAATAAGATGTTTTAAATAAACAGGCTCCTGCACATTATTTACCAGGGCCCGCTCATGTGTGCTGCTTTCTCCTTTTCGCAGTACTGTACATAAGCACACAGAAGAGGAGGATGTGAAGATGCCAGGAAGAGGATGTTTTGTACTTGTGAACTTCTTCGAAGTGATGAGCCCTATTTGATTTGTATTTAGTAATCCACAGGTGAAATATACAAATGTGTTAATTTTTTTTTTAAAATAAATAAGTGTAAACTTCCTGAATGTGTTTTGTTTCCATGCATTGCTTTGTTCCACTGTACAGAAAAAAATAAATGAGAAGCATGTAATACTGCTGCAAGACTAATTCAAAGCAACAGCTTGCTTAACTATGTGAAAAGTTACAGAAGTACCAATTGGAAAGTAAGCAGGTGTGGAGTAATTGCAAATCACAGCCTTGTATTGATGGCAAAGCAATAGTTTAACTGATGCTGGGAAGGGAAATGCTAATGTTTTGGTGACGGTAACCTGTCCCTTTTGGGTCAGCTTTATATGCCAATCTAGTACGAGTCATGGGGTAAAAAGTTCAGCTGTCCAAAAAATTTTGAATTGTGGATTGAATCATGGGCTGTAACAGTGACACTTCAACAATCAGGGGTGGGGAAGGAATTGAATCAAATGGAAGAAAAGCCCTGAGGGCAAGAAGAAAGCTGTGTGCCAGCTGGGGAAGTCAGCCACAGGTGAAAAGCTCTCAGTTGGTGTGCCAATGCAGCCAGTAGCTGCTGCACCTCCTGCCTCTGTACCCCCCCACCCCACCCCAGCTGCAGTTACCCTTTTTTCCTGCATCTCTACCAAACACAATGGACTTTGTCAATAAAAAGCAGTTGTAACTAGTATTTGAATCTACTTCTGAAAACAGAGAGGAAATCTAAAGCTTTCTTACACATGCCATACATATCCTCTTCAGACAGTTCACTTTCTCCCATCCACTGCCCCCTCAGCCTCGTACAATCTATATGTCCTCTTTCTTTACATGTTAGCCAGAAACAAGAACAAATACATTAAGCTTATAGTATGGCATATGCATTAAGGGAGGGGGAACCTCTGTGCAGGCATTGGGAGTCAGAACTTTTTAAATATTTTGCAACAACGCTCCCAGATAATTGAAGCCCAGAGAGTAAATCAGCTCAGCTTACATGGATACTTACACCAATTTATAAAATATCTTTTCTCCTTTTACATATAGTCAGCCAAGGAAAAAAAAACCAAAACTGAGCGTTCAGTTATCTCTTCATCTGAGTGTTAATGCATTTAACATCCAGATACTCAGCGTGTACAAAGTTGTAAGTTAGGGTAATGTACCTCATGGTGAGGTTATTTAGCAAATTTTTAAAGTTTTCTGAAGCCCTGCTTTATTCTTTGGGCAGTTTTTAGTGCCTTCAGGAACAAAAACGCTTATAGTTGTGGATGGATAAATGCAAGACAATTGTGTGAAATGTAACATTGGTCCATTCTTCCCAACTACCAGTGGCTCTAGTGCAAGCAGGGAATCGTAACATTTCAGTTATCCAAGGGAGAGAATGAAGGTTGCAAATCTTTAATTTTTTTTAAGAACAAAGAATACTAAATTATTTTGAAATCAGCGGTTAACCTTTCCACATTAAACACTTCAGAAGCCACTACAGAACACAGAAGTAGAGATGCTACTTTATAATATGCTTCAATATTTTATCATTTTATGATAAGGGGTGAGAAGGGTCTAAGATGTAAGTACAAATCACCAACTTGCTCTTTAAAAGAAGTGACTTCTTTTAAAAAAAAGCTGTACCTCCAAGTGGAGCAGGCAGTTTCTTCTTTGTCATCTATATGCAGCTCATGGGTTATTGTGTGCTTTCATTCCTGAAGATTGTCTGGGTTTGTTGGTTTCTTTTAATTTTAATGTGGATTTAGGTTTTTTTCCCTCTTCCTTTCTCCCTACCTCCACCTACCTACCTATAGCAACACATTTTGCACAGACTTTGATTTACACTCAAGAGTTTTCAGTGCTTTTTAACTGCAGTTCTGTTTCTACAAGTCTAGTTACAGAATATTTTTCAGCAGTGATCTGCTACTTCAGATGATCTAATCGCATTCTAAACTCTGAGCTTAGAAAATATTATATGTAGTTTACATGCTGCATGTTTTCTAATGTATTCTAAATCATGAAGTCACTATTTACTATGTGATGTAGATAGGGAAATTTGCATTAAAGATGAGCTGTTGTAATTCAGTCAAATTTCAAAGGTAGCTAAAGAAATTAAACATTTAATTCCCATGATCACTGTCTGACCTTTATGTACATTTTACAAGATTTTTGATCCTTAATTCAATTTTCAACCTCTATGTTTAAATCAAGTGTAAACTCGACTTCAATTAGGAAGTCCAGTGTTTGGATGTTGTCTGTTCTGAGTTGGATAAATTATTCATCCTGGATTTTTTTTACTTATGTTTTAGATTTTGTTTTAAGTTAACCACATTCTTTAGGACAACATGCCATTTGCAAGTAAATCTGTCACTGGACAAACAGCTTTCAGAATAGCACATGGAATGCTATCCATAGTTTCAAGTTTTAAGGTGAGGCATCCCATTATGCATGTATGTAAACATCAAAGTAGAATGGTGTATTTCACAAACTCTTGATGCTTAAAAATTACTCAACCTAATTTATAAGCTCTTTATCCCATTGGGAGATACAAATACTCCCTTAGAATATATCTTCACAGACAAAAGACTGTATTAGATACTAATGCTCATGTCCTTCATGTTACCTCTTTTACCATATCGTAATGCTCTTGCCCCAGTACCTGTATAGATAGAACGGTTTTACTTGTGGATTAAGCTCATCTAGATCAGGACCGACAATGAAACATTCCTTGAGCAACTTACAAGTGTTTGACCATCCCTTGTCTTCGAATTCACCCAAAATGAAGTAATCAAAACTGACAAACAAAAATGAATCAAATTTCAAAGACTAAAGCTGCATTCACATACATAGTTTGTACTTCTATGCGATGAGTTCATGAAACCAAGGCCCCTACCTCACCCCCACTCCCTTCCATGCCTTCAATTCACAGACACACCCTAGGAAGAGCAGTAACTCTGGATTTGCTACATCCCCGCACAGAAAGTGTAAGTTTCTTGCACTTGAAAAGCCAAACTAAGCCACATCTCCTTAGAAGCCTGTCTGGGAGCTGCAGTGCAGCGTATCCTGCAGAAACTAGAGAGAGAAAATCTGGAGGAGGGAGGTAAGTACTCGCTGTGTGCTGAGGCAGCCAGAAGCCAGGTTACTACTAAAGCCTGCAGGGCCCTGGAGTTCCCCTTTTTAAAGGTGTGCACCGATGACCACGCTGTTTCACAGTTGACATCTGGTTCCCAGTTCAAAGGGAATCTAACCCAAACCACTCTGAACATTATTTATTTTGTTCTTTCTATCTTTCTCCTAATGTTACAATGACAGAACAGCTACCCAGAGCCCTCTAGGGTATGACTTAACCGTTAAGTCCTAAGGCTCTTACCCAGCTCCGAAAACCAGCTCTGCCTCACAGCTGCAGGTTTTGTCTGTGTTCATGGTAGTCAAGAAAGCATGAAAATGGTTGCAGTCAACAACCTTCAAACGTTTGACTGATAGTGCCAAAGCAGTGCCACCAGCTCATCGTAACATCGGAGGTCACGGGCAGCTCCCACTTGGTGCTGTGACTGCACTACCTGCCTGGCCTTGCCTTTATCTAACAGAGCAGCAACAAGTTCTCATGAGAACATCCTTTAGAAAGAGGGTTGTTTTCTTGTAAGGAAATAGTAAAATAGCTCAAGTAATGAAAAGGGAGAGCTGCTCTCCAGGGACGGGGTTGCATCTGCTCTGCGCAGCCCACTGTGGGAGAATCCATCTGGGCCCTGGCCAACGTTGTGTGGATGTGGGGTGCCCAGCATTAGAAGGGATGTACAATTTGCTTGCTGTCTGTATTCCTCATCTTATTTTGTCTGAATAAAGGAGTGGTTAAGCTGTTTGCTGCTGGGCCTTTTTTACCGAGATCCAGAAAGAGCCCTGTACCATTTTTCTCTCTCTTCAACCCCCTCCTCTAGTGCAGAACAGCTGCCCAGCTTGCAGTAGTTACCAAACAAAGTTGTTTGGGGTTTTTTCAGTCTGAATTTGTAAGGGAGGGAGGCTCACATTCTATGTTGCACATGTGTATGTGTCAGTTCATTCCCAGCAGCAACATTTGAATCCACTGTCGCACTTCAGTAAGTGTGAAAGGAATCACAAGAATAGTCAACTGAATAGAAATGGAAGGACCTGCTAGTACTTCTGCTGTGCTTCCGCCTATAGGCATCAGTGAAACACCCTCTTTCCTCTGGTCTTCACCAGCACAGAGCCACAGGCGTGCACAGTCAACCCTGAGATGCCAGTTTGTAGGTATCATTCTCCTTTCTCCCTGTGGACTACCGTGTGTCTTTACTGCTCTTCTGCTGTGAGGTTTTTGCCCCTCTTCTTGCAGTTGGCTGCTGCAACACTGCTCTTCTTGTTTTAAAGCTGACCTGAAATATTCTTAAATAGGATGGCGCTGCCAGCTTTGTTGATTTAATGATCAGTTCCTTGTGATCTGGACTCAACTAACTGTTGCCACCTTCAAGCTTTGTACTTGATCAACCTGCCTGCTCTTCTCTAACCCCACCTCAATGTCGTTCACAGGACTCAAGTTACTGATAGCTCACTGGGAAGGACTTCTAATTCGTTATAACCCTTATAGTTCTGCAGTAGCAAAGCCTTTCTCACCCTGTCAATGAAGCAACCAACTTGCTCCAGAGTGTCAGCTCTGGGTTGCTTACATCCATGCCCCAATTACATACTGATCTCCACTGCACCTGCTCCACGTCGGCTGCACCTCTTGTGCCCCAACCATGTGGAGATGTAGAACCAATCTGCAAAAAGGAGAAAGTCACTGCATCAAAGGGCCTGGTATGTTATTGGTTTTACAATCTTTCTGTGCACTGTGTCGATGAAATTTCAAGTTCTATGGTTTATAGTCTATCTTAATTACCAAGCTATTACAGAGCATGCAGTTTTCCCTAGTGCTGTTTTAAAATCCCAACTGTGGCATTTTTTAATTCTACAAATCCACTACAGAAATGCTGCTGAGAAAACAATAGGCAGGGTGTTCTCCTTGCCAGCTTCCTACTAACAAATAAATTTATGACAGGAAAAAGGCAAACCTCCCTTTGGTGACAGCAGTGCCACGTGGTCTTCTCATGTCTGCCTGGGCCCCATCGTCAGAGTGATACGCAGAGCCTGGCTGAGCTCAAGTGACTCCAGAAGGTCAAAGCTCTGGCCAGAGAAGGCTGAGGCAATGCTGTCCTCGTGGGTGATGCAACCAGAGGCTACGGAGAGGGTTGTATTTCTTATTGGAAACATCTGCCTGTCACTTGGCATTTGAATGTGCAGTTGGAGGCTGCTGGTAGGTGCTTGTGTCATGGTAATGACTGCGACAGGCTTTTTCCACCTCTAAAGAGGAGATGGTTGTGACATTTGGTTTGAGTTCTGTTTTGAAGCCACTGAGTTCCCCTGCTTGAGCGCAGGCAGGTAGGATGAACTGTGTGCAAGGCTGTATATCTGATCAGCCCAGCAGTTAACACTGTGTCCAGGCAGCACCGTGCAGCTCTGCTGACTGGTGCTGCTAAACCTGCTCGCAGCACTCCCCTCGGCAGCACGTCCCGCTCTCCCAGAGATTGCCGCCAGCTTTGGGAGTGAGCAGAGCCAGCTCAGCCCTGCGGTGCATCCCATGCTCTTACAGATGGGCTGGGTCCAGGTATCATTTTTTTGAAGCCCTTCTCCCCATAGCTTTGCACCGAGCTCCAGGGAGCACCTGACACCACTGTTGAGGGATCTGCACTCTGCTGCTTTTCCCCTTTTTTCAGACAATGGAGAAATGATCCTCACTGGAGCTGGCATAAGGAAAATGTGTGCCCACCCAATGCGTGACAGCAGCTGACAAGGACCGTGCAATGCTATAACACCGTGCCATGATGCAAAGACCTATACTTACCTGGAATACTGTTTTCAGACCTGGCCACTGTGCCAGAAGGGCTGTGACATATTTGGCGTTTCCCCTGAAGTTTGTCAGAGGTCTGGAGCTGCTGCTTTATTACTCTGGAATTATAAGCAAGGGATAGTTTTAGCTTAAGAATAAGTTAGTAAGGAAAAGCCTTAAGAGACCAGCTGGTTTCAGGAAAAGATTAGTCATTTATATAGCATACAGGTACTTGCTTTTGTATATAGAGTATGGGAAATTACAAACTGGAACAGCAGCAATAATGCAAACTTTTCCACCCTTGTCCCTCAACTACTCTCTGCTGCCACTGATAAAAGGAAAGAAAACTAGACGACCTGCATTGTATCTTGAAATTCAGTGACTGTAAGGCCTCTTCCAAATGCAGAGGAGACCAGGCTACTGAGAGCCCAGTACCACCAGTTCCCATGCTTTGAAACGAGTTAAACAGATGTCAGCAGCAGTACCTCAGTGCCTGCCCAGCACCTTGTTTCACTTCTGAAGGACAGAATTTAAAGCAGGGCAGTGTGATGGGAACAGCACTTGGGGTCAGACGCCAAGCAAGATCAAATGGAGCTGCAGAAACAGAATGTGGCAGTGTCACCTACATGTTGGTGTATCTCCTTTAGTCATGGGACAGGACAGAGCTTTGTGGTGTCCGGCAAGGAGCGTGGCCTAAGCACCAGCATGAACTCATTCAGCCATCAGATACATATTTATCCGAGGAGGACTAAAGGGCACTAAGTGCTCTTTTGCCCTCCATCTTTAATAGCTTTCCTGCACCACAGGGCCATCCGCGGGTCCTGATGGCCCTGGGGCATCTGATGCTGCCTCTTAAGGGTCTGCTGGCTGAAGAAAAGCCAGCCAGTCAGTGGGGTTGTTGCTCCATTCCTCTAGCCCTACTTGGGGCTGCAAGCTGCCAGCAGCTTGTTCAGCATCCTGATGGCAGCTCTAACGTTGGCAAGAAACTGGACCCTAATTTCCATCTGTTGCGAGCAAGGAGCCGGTGGCAGGCAGCAGAATGAGCCTGGTGACAGTGGCCAGGGTCGTCTGAGAGTTCCGATCACCAGAGCAGTCTGCAGCGACAGGCAGATCCGAGGAGGAGCTAGGAAGCCCAGGGACTGGCTTGACTGTAGTGTAGCTCCATCAAGGAGCAGAGGTGACAGCCTGGACTTAAATGCAGCTCCTGTGCTGGGGGACAGCCGCGCGTATCAGATGTGTAGTCCCCCATGCTGGCTCTGGTGGGCTTGTGGGGTGTTATGGCTCCTCCTGGCAGGGCCGGTGTGTGGGATGCACCTTCCCAGCCTTTCTAGCAAAATTCTGCTTTTGCTGCCAAAATAACTGCCATGGAAGTGTGAGAGACAAGGGCACACTGCTCGGGGGTCAGGGACTAGAGAGAGCTGATGTGGCTTTGCTTTGTAAAGTTTCAGCATGGAGGGGGGGGGGAGTGTGTGGGGGGTAACGGGACAAGCAACAGTCTGATCCTCCTGCACCTCTGCAAAGGAGCCCCGGGGTGTCCCACACAAACCCCACGGCTTGCTGCTGCCCCCCGCCCCCGCTAGTTGCCTTTGTTTTCATTGCAGAAGCTTGGAGATTAAAAAAAAAAAAAAAAAAAGGGGGGGG
>NW_020799155.1:195028-211099 GCF_003259725.1 Athene cunicularia | reverse complement strand
GGGGATGGAAAATAGCACTGGTTTTCCAGTGGATGAGCGAGGGTCTATGTAGGAAGGTATCTGTGACTGGGAAGGGCAGGCAAGAGGGTGTTTGCTTTGGGAAATTTTGAGAAATAATCCTTTGGAGATTGTATGTGACAGACAGCGACAGGGAGAAAATCCGAAACACTTAAAAACCCGACCTTGAGCTGCTCAGCCTAGCAGAGGACTGGCCAGATGACTGAAAAATGTGATTTAAAAACTATTGAGTGCTACAATATTTTTTTTAAAAGTGCGTGCAAATATGCAGTGAAAAGGTGAACACAGCAGACGTATTTCTCTGTCCGCAGGGAAAAGGAGGAAAGAATTAAAAGCAATTATGAAATCTGGGCTTGAGGATATCTGCTCAGAAGTCTTAGAGGGTTTGGGCCGCATGAGCTTTCATGCAATATTTCATATTGTGGGTGAAAATGATGGGGATAGGAATAAATGATCGGTGTTATTAAAAATACAGCTCTGTACAGCCCTGTGGTGACTGCATGCATCCCGAGGCTGCTCTAGGGAGCAGGATGCTTCTCCAGTGGAGCAGACCCAGGGACTCCCGCGTGAGCGGCAAAGACAGGCCTCACTTACTAACCCTGCCTTTCCTCTCTCTGTATCTTAGAGCAGAAAGCATTGCCAGCGCTGCCACCCCACACTTGTGTTTGGTGTGTAAAGAAGACCGGCAGGTAAGCAACAGGGACGGGGAGGATGACAAAAAGGTCTAAGAGAAGATGAGGATAAAACTGCTCTACTACATCACAGCACCAAGCAGCCCACATAAGTCTCATAAGTGACTAAAACTACATTTGAGACTGTTAAAAGGGTTTTAGGGTTTTTTTACTTTAACTGTCAATCGGGTTTTAGACCTCTTTTTTGTTTTCCTTTTGAGCCCGCTGCCTGGGTTTTTATGAGCCCTGCTGTAAAAACAAACCAAAACAACTTTTCCATATGGCTACACAGCTCCAGGCTGCTGGATGTTCCTTGGCTGGAAACACGTGTTTTATTCCCATGGAAGGCTGAGATCTTCCTATGCAGAGGTGCTGGATAGGTACCAGCCATGGCATTCACCAGAGGTCGAAGACTTCATCTTTCCTGGGGACGGCCAAGGAAGCTGTGTGCTTCCTGAGGGCAGGTCAGCCTGGGAAACACCCCAGGGAAAGAGCTGCTGCTGCTCAGGAGTCCTTGCGCCAGCTCCCGCGAGAAACCGGATCCAGCAAGGGAGGCTGAGGTGTGCCTCAGGGGGAGCCCGACTCCCCGAGGGGGAGGCACCCCGCCGCTGGTCCTGCAGCCCTGGGATATTTAGCGAGGGCTGCCGTGACTCCCACAAGCATCTTCTGGCGTATAAGTGGTTGGAGCGGCACGATGGTCGGCCGTGAAACCTTAACTGCATCCGTCTGCTCCCGGCTTCAGGCTGGGCACGACCTGCTTCGCGTGCAGTGGTGCTTTGTCAGTCAGCTGCCAAGTTTCAGAAGTGCTAGAGACGGAGGTGTAAGCTAGAACTCCTCAGCCTCTGGTTTCCTTTGATTTATTTAAGTCTGCTTATTGACTAAACGTAATGAAAGCTAAGCCAGGAAAAGCTGCATGTTGAAAAGATGTTAGAAAGTGCTATGTTAAAAGCAGGCCGACCTGCCTTATAATAGCCATTACAACAAATACTGCACGCTTGTTCTCCAGCTTCACTTTCATTCTGAAAAATCAGAATAACACAGTACTCCAGCTAATCTGGAAATGTGTTTTCTGCCAGCCACCAAAGCTGAGAGGTACTGAAGACATGGCATACCCAATATTAAACGTCAACCATGTCAAGAACAAGTACTTGCTTGGATTAAAAACTGTAGAATAAGGAGAAATCTTGGTATTAGCCAAAACAGCTGCCCATTTATCTGAGGCTTCCAATGCTGACTTCAAAGATAGCATCGCTGCCATTCTGTCAGCAACAGCAACCCCTGACCGAGAAGGACAAGCTGAAATGCTGCTGAGCAGCCAGGCATGGGTCTGGTGGTCACAAACAGCCCAGCATCCCCCAGCCACTACAAGTGGGTTGCTAAAAGGCACTCCCGCGGGCCAGAGCGAGGGGCGTGCTGTCCCTGCGGGGACACGGCTCCCCACCCACTGGGATGGGGCCTGCAGCACCTCTGCAGGTCTAAGGGTAGATGTTTCCCCCATTGATCAGGTTGTACATTTGGGCTGGGAGTGGTGGAGTGTGCTGAATGCGGTTGTACAGAGCCTTTTTCGCCTCGTAAATGTCACTTTTTAGAGCAAATCTTCCCTGAGCACCCTCTCCATGGGCAACTTCACAAGAAATGCATCCTCTTGTGGGGCCTCTCCCCTCCCAGCCTCAACAATTTACTTCAAAATGTGAAATGCTGCGGATTACCTAAGCAGCTCCATGTGCCACAGAGATCATTTATTCTCCTCTGTTTAACGGCTTCGGGAAGGGCAGCTCTGGAGCTCAGCTCATTCAAAGGCTCCAGACGGGCTCACAGGCTGCTGAAGCCGCTGCTTGGAAATAAACCTGACTGTTGCTTTCCGCCGTAGGATGGAGGACCGCCAAGGAGCCCACATCGCTGTTGTGGGCTGGGCGTACACAACCCTGTGCCTGGTCTCCTATGCAGCTGCTTTCTCGCACGGCGCGAGCCTCTCCGCCTGCGCCGACATGATGCCCAGGCACCTGAGAGTGCAGCTGCACAGCCCCAGCAACAACTACATTACTGTCCACACCAACATGTCCTTCTACTCCCCAGGTGACAGGGTTCCAGGTAAGAAACAGCTTCTCCTTTCTGCATTTGAAAAATACAGGATAACTGATCTCAAGTGATGGCATTAATCTTTGTGAGGGCTGGGAAGAAGGATAACTGCTCCGAGTGAGCTATACCACCTCCCTTGTCCGGAGGAAGCCAATGTATTTACAGGATTGTGTTTGCAGCACTTGGCCTAGGGTTTCTTAAATAATGGCTGGCTTCAGATTTTCACCACATTGCAGACCAACTGTTTGCAGATGGTAAGTTTGGATGCTTTGGGTGGGATTCATTTATCTCAGCTGTGCCTCAACCATACCCGACCTCGTTACCTGTGATGGTGCATGAGAGGCATCTCCAGAGGGTGAAGTTGCCCTCCCTGCCCCTCTGCAATGCATGAAGGGGTCTGGGCAACTCACCTGACTCTTCAGACAGGTGGGCAGCATGCCCCGTCCCCAGCACCGTTGCTCCTGAGGCGGATGCAGATAGAGCTGAGAGGCAGCACTCCCCAGCCTGGCGGCTTGCCTGCTCATCCCCATGCAAAATAAAACCTCTTCGAGGGCAGAGCACAAGCTTATGCATATATACAGGGTGATACCCAAACCTTCCTTAAAAATGGCTGCATGTTGCCTAACGCAATGTGGTTAGCTGCTTATAATCAAGGGCAGGGGGGTAAAAAAGACTCAAGCAAGTTTTGTGTGCAATTACACATGCAAAGTTAAAGTCTGGCCTCCTGCATCCAGCGTGTCCAAGACAGACCAAGGGAAGACAAACACAGTAAGATGTTTTTGTTGTTGTTGCACAGGGTTTTCTTTTGGTTTCAGTGCTCACACTGGAAACTCCATTGCAAACACTTGACCCTGTAACTATGAGGCAAATCCCTTCATGTCCCATGTTTTGTCTTGCAGTGACAGTGAGGAGCACCCGAGATTTTATGGGCTTTTTGCTTCAAGCTCGCAAAGTGTCTAACAATGAAATTGCTGGCACATTTGTCTTCATGCCTCCTGGTTCCAAGCTGCTGACTTGTTTCGAAGATGGTGACACCGTCACCCACTCAGACAAGTCACTGAAGAGAAACCTGTCCTTTGTATGGAAAGCACCAGACCAACCCATTGGAGACATCAAATTTTTGTAAGAACATGTTGGTTCCTAACCAAAATTTGTGTCTTCTCAGTTAAAGGCCTGGCTTTATTTTTCCATTGTACTTGTCCAGCACAGTGGTTTATATATCTTGAACCCCATATAGCTAAATACTTAATCAAATGCTGCAACAGTATCCCAGCTGGTATGTAAATCACCATTTATATCTGCTGGGTAGTTCTGCTTTTTATTTACATGGTCACTATTTTCTCAGAATAAATACATTGAAAGATGACAGCCTAAGCACTTATGAAATAGAAATATTAAGGCATAAAGTGAGAACTGTGATCATGTTGCCTGTCTTTCTAAATAACATAGTCCACAGGACTTCCCTGCCTACAGAATAATCTTGTATATCACTACTTAAAAAAAAAAAAAAAGAATTAAAAATGAGTGGTTTTAAAAACAATTAAATGTAAACAGAATTATTCATGGTAGGAAGAAGAAAGTGAGCACTGGGTCAACACTTGACATCTCTGTTTGCACCAAAGTCCCAAACTGTCCAGGTATTTTGGTTCTGATTTGGAATGAAATTAAATGTCTTCTAACTGGCTGTCTTAGAGGAAGCACAGTGACTTTTCATTTTGGAAGAGATTATATTGTCAAGTTTTGACTTTACAAAACCACTTAGAAGCTGCTTGGCCAGATCCTTGGCTGCTTCCCAAAACATAAGCGTTCTGGTGAGCGCCGTGGTTTGTGCATCTCATTGTGATTCAACACAAATTCATTGAAACAGAAATATTGCTGCTTGGCATTTTGAATTTTTGCCCATTGTTTTAGATTGGGAAATACTATTAATCACACATAAAACTCAAGCAACTGAATAAACCCAACCCAAACCCGACACATATTCCTAGCTACCATCCTCTGGATTTTGACCCTCCAAGCTGATTTCTGATAGCTTCTCCCTTTTCTCCCTACCACAGCACCCAGAAAAACTCCTTGTTAGGCTTAAAAATGCCTCATAAGGGTCATCTGGCACAGGCAGACTCGGGTTGGTTTCCCCTTAGCTAATTCTCAGAAGCAGCTGAGCAATCTGAACTGAAATTGTCCTAAAATCTCCAGCTTAAATAAGATTCTCCGGGTGAACAGTTAAAGGTTGGCCAATGCAGTTTTGGCACCTGCCAAAAAGCAGAGGGTTAGGCAGGCTCAAATATCAGAGGGCTGAGAAGACAGACTTTTTTCTTTTTTCATACCTATTCTGCTGTTTGTACAAGTTACATTGACTTGTTTTAATTAGTAAATACCACTGATGTTTCCCTGCCTACGGAAGATTATAAGCAGAGCTAGTCCAAGTTTTCCAAATGGACGTCTATCAACACAGCAAATATAATAGCTTTTTTTTTTTTTTTTTTTAAATTTAAGTTCCCACACTTTTTTGGCTGATCTTAATTATGAGTGGTGACTCTTCACACCATATTGGGACCCGGTATCATGTATTTAACACCAAAAGTGTGATGGTCTAATCTATTAAAATACTTTTCCGTTGCTTCAGTCTTCAGATCCTTGTGATTAGCTAAACAGTCGGATGTTTTGTTAATGCTGCAAAGCCAGTAAATTCTTCCCTAATTATGTTTTAACAGCATCTCCATAGTCCAGTCATACTTTGTTTACTGGGCAAAGATCGAATCTGCTATTGTGGCTCAGCGAGGGCAAAACAAAACACTTGCTGGCAGCAGCAAGAAGCTCGACCCTGTAACCCCCGTGCCCTCGCAGGGACCAGCTGACCCACACCGCACAGGTATGGCAAGCAAAGGTACAGGTTTCTTACTGACTGCTTCCCGCAGAGTAGTTTTACAGCTTATTCCGGGCAAGCGTTGAACACAAGTGACCCGAACAAGCTGGAGGGACTCATTTAACTCGTGTGGCCATCGGGGAGATCAGCGATGGCTGTGTCCAACTCCTTGAAGTGGGGGCATGGGTCAGCATTCAAGGTGATGGAGCCAGCTTCAACGAGGGTACCAGAAGGATAAACAGGGTTGCCAGATCTTACGATTTCAATGCAAACCCTAAAATGCAGCATACTTGACCTAAAACCTTAGCTCCTAAAGACAATCAAGTGCAATTAGCAATGCTGTCTAAATAAAGGAAGACATTTGTCTCTAAATGTGACTATTGTCCTTCACGTATGTGTTTAGTTGTATTTATGTGGCCTTTGGTCTGCAAAAGGCTCCAAGAATTTTCTTTTACCCAAATCAGGTGGGTGTCTCAGCATTTTTGGCATGGCACCAAGACTGAGTTTTAATTATCTTACTTGACCATAGTTTAGGCAGTGGGCTTTGCTGCTTTACTTTCCATCTGGGTTCCCACTTCAAATTAAGTGGCATGAAAATTAAAGAAAAAAAAAAGTCATTATTACGATCCTTCCTGGCAAGCATTCACACCAAGAGGGATTTGAAATAAACAAACCAAAGGCAATAGACTTCTACTCCTCTCTCCCTGCTTCTTGTTTTGTCTCCCTGCTTGGACAAGGTCCCACCTCACCCGCGGCTGCCACCGGCTCCCCCCTGCACTCCCCCATACCACCAGCCAGCCCCACCGACATCGCAGCAACGCCGGCACCAGAGCCAGGATTTGGTGTCGGGTCTGACGCCCGTCTCGTGGCTGAGCTGAAGCAGCTGGCTTGGCCTTTGCAGGCTGCGTCCGGTGGGAGCAGAGAGCCCAGAGGCCAGGGGCTGGAGACATCTCTCCCCACCCAAGAACCCAGCACGGTGGACCCCTTGCAAGGTTTCCTCTCCCAAGAAGACACCTCCAGCTACAGCACCTCCAAGGGGTAAACTAGGCAGTGGGAAGAGTTATTTCTCCAGCCCTTCTGGGGATGGAAAATAGCACTGGTTTTCCAGTGGATGAGCGAGGGTCTATGTAGGAAGGTATCTGTGACTGGGAAGGGCAGGCAAGAGGGTGTTTGCTTTGGGAAATTTTGAGAAATAATCCTTTGGAGATTGTATGTGACAGACAGCGACAGGGAGAAAATCCGAAACACTTAAAAACCCGACCTTGAGCTGCTCAGCCTAGCAGAGGACTGGCCAGATGACTGAAAAATGTGATTTAAAAACTATTGAGTGCTACAATATTTTTTTTAAAAGTGCGTGCAAATATGCAGTGAAAAGGTGAACACAGCAGACGTATTTCTCTGTCCGCAGGGAAAAGGAGGAAAGAATTAAAAGCAATTATGAAATCTGGGCTTGAGGATATCTGCTCAGAAGTCTTAGAGGGTTTGGGCCGCATGAGCTTTCATGCAATATTTCATATTGTGGGTGAAAATGATGGGGATAGGAATAAATGATCGGTGTTATTAAAAATACAGCTCTGTACAGCCCTGTGGTGACTGCATGCATCCCGAGGCTGCTCTAGGGAGCAGGATGCTTCTCCAGTGGAGCAGACCCAGGGACTCCCGCGTGAGCGGCAAAGACAGGCCTCACTTACTAACCCTGCCTTTCCTCTCTCTGTATCTTAGAGCAGAAAGCATTGCCAGCGCTGCCACCCCACACTTGTGTTTGGTGTGTAAAGAAGACCGGCAGGTAAGCAACAGGGACGGGGAGGATGACAAAAAGGTCTAAGAGAAGATGAGGATAAAACTGCTCTACTACATCACAGCACCAAGCAGCCCACATAAGTCTCATAAGTGACTAAAACTACATTTGAGACTGTTAAAAGGGTTTTAGGGTTTTTTTACTTTAACTGTCAATCGGGTTTTAGACCTCTTTTTTGTTTTCCTTTTGAGCCCGCTGCCTGGGTTTTTATGAGCCCTGCTGTAAAAACAAACCAAAACAACTTTTCCATATGGCTACACAGCTCCAGGCTGCTGGATGTTCCTTGGCTGGAAACACGTGTTTTATTCCCATGGAAGGCTGAGATCTTCCTATGCAGAGGTGCTGGATAGGTACCAGCCATGGCATTCACCAGAGGTCGAAGACTTCATCTTTCCTGGGGACGGCCAAGGAAGCTGTGTGCTTCCTGAGGGCAGGTCAGCCTGGGAGGATGGACCAGAAAGGCAGAGGTGGTGGTGGTGGTGATGGTGGGGTTAGCCACAGGCATGGGGTGCACCCAGCAGAGACAGCTGGAAGAGCGGGAGCTGGCAGACGGGATAAGCAGGTGGGAGCACCTTTTGGGAAGGGGTGACCTCAGGAGGGGAAGCCCAGAAAGGTGTGAAAGGACCACAGCCTCAGGAGAGGGGTGGCTGTACAGATGGAAAGAGATGTGGGAGCGGGAAAGGGCATGCAAGGAATTAGGCAGAAAAAGAAAATGACAGCAAGAGGAGTGAGAGAAACTGGAGAATACCAGGGTTGCGAGGATAGAGGAGAATGGGCAGGTGGGAATTAGTGGAGAAGATGGAAAGCAGGGACAGCTTAGAAGCATGGGGTACAGAGTTAGCAGGGGAAGCCCCATACACAGGGGATGAAGAGAATTAAAATACAAGGAAAATAAAGAACTAGATCTTGGTTTCAGGATGCCACAGGAGTAAGAGGAGTAATCTCACAGAAAATAAAAGAGGAAGGGGCTGTACGGCAGAGAATAAGGCAGAAATATTCAGGAAGGAGCAGAGGATAGAGAATGAGTAGAGTCATGTAACATGAGCATCTGGTGTAGCCATGGAGAGAAGTGGAGAAATGGCAGAAGATGGTAACCAAAGGAAAGGAGGAGTTACTGCACAGGGCGAGACCAGAAGAGCATAACGAAATAAAAATGTTGAGAAATTAGGTAAGAAAGGAGAACAGAAGTACAAAAAGAAAGGAGAAATGAGGTGAGATAAGGCAAGGACTTGCAAGGCAATTCCATTTTCTATCTCAAAGTCCTAAATACTGCAGTATATCCCTACAGTATGACCTTTGCATTTTGAGGGTAAGTGATCGAAACACCTGCAATCCTAACTTTGTCAGCCAGCTACTTTACAGTTTGCAGTTCAGCCACTGAAATTCTTTTATTTACTACTGTATTTTACTAGCACCTTCAGAAACCGTCTCCTCCACAAAGGATGCTCTGACCCTCCCCTACTTTGCTTCACAGCTTGCCAGGGCTCCTACCTCAGCTTTGTGCTCCTGTCACATGGCCTTCCCAGCAAGCTTTATAAATCGCTAAGGATGGTAGAGGGTGAGAGTTTCTCTGGTGTAATTAATGGATGTGTGAAAAAGCCTGCTGGGCTGGACACGCTGGAGAAGAGCCAGCTACTTGAGGGCCAGATACAAATCTCAGTGGAGCCAGGGAAAGAACTCCAGTACATTTTGCAGGTTTTGGATGGGGATCCAGGTGCACAGTGGGAATGGAAAAATTCATTGGGGGCCTCCTAAATTGTATGATTGTTTCACAGTTAGCCTTGGATGATTTCTGCAGCAAAGCCTGGGCTGCAGAACTGGCATGGAGTGGCTATCATTTTGGGACGGGTAAAATACAGTGTGTGGCAGCAGGCAGAGCCCTGAGGAACAGCGGCACTCAACAGTCATTCCCACTAAAGTGGGTGGTTAAGCAACGCTGAGTAGCAGCCAGTTTCAAACTGGCTGTGTAGACTGAGAAAGCAAGATGGGCTTTGGGGAGAGTTCACAAGTTGTACATACTGCCCCAAAACTGCTGATGTCAGAAGCCATCCCAAGCCTCCTGGGTACCTCCACTCCATGGTTCGATCCACAGCCTCAGCCGGGCAATACTGAATCCCAGTGGGACCCTAAACACGAAGCTTGGACAGGAAGATCACACCTGTCCTTTCAGCATGACCCTGACATCACTCAAGGTGGGAATTGTGATTATTTTCTGTGATAACGATGCCTGGGAAAAATGCCACCGCCACCACAATGGGAGTTGTAGACCTTTCCTTAGGCAAAGCAGTGACCTTCCTCTCCGCTTGTGCCCTTCACCTCTCCCCCTCCAGCCTGCTCTGCCTTGCCCCACGGGGACTAGCTCCCAATGTCTTGTCCCTCCCACGGCAATCCCAGTATGGATGGAACAGGGCTGAATGCCTCATTTTCTAAAAGCTACTGAGTAATCTGGGGATAGAGCAGGGTTTTTCCAAGGCCAGGGTGACACCTGGATGCCAGAAATGCAGAGCTCTACCATGACACAGGTAGTGAGAACCTAATCGGCCCCCTTCTCTTCCCTCACTGCACATCTCATCTTGGTTTTGCTTTTGAAGGCCAGTACCGAGAGCGGGGCCGTCTTGAAGGCCTCCCAGCATGTGACAACATCTCCTGCTCCGCATGGACACGCTCACCTGGGGGACACTGCTGCAACAATAGCCTGGTTTGGCGATGCCAACGCTGCCGGCAATTTGTCATTGGCTTCAAGGCAAATGGCAGAAAGAAAGCCAGGACCGCAGCCGGAGGAGGAGGGCACCAGTGGCGAGGAGGCAGCAGCGGGTGGGAACACCCCGCCATGGGTGACCAGACCAGCTCCCAAATCTGCTGTTCCTGGGAAAGGGGAAGACCCTGACAGAGGGACTCGACTCCTGGCAGCCCAACTCGGGATCCTCCTGGTCTGCACTGCCACCCTGGGCCTGGCGCTGGCAGCTGCCGTGCGCTGTGTCTGCGCCCAGCACTGCCACAAGCGGACGGAGGTCTCCTTCAGCGAGCCCGACCCCGACGTCATCGCCGTCAGAGAAAACGGGGAGGTGATGCGCTTCCGAAAGATCCGGGAGAACAGCTTCGTCCTGGTGCAAGCCGAGTACAACTGGGTCAGCCCCTCAAGCAGCGGGAAGAAGACAATCATCAGCAGTGCTACAGTGGCTGGTGTAGGAGAGGACGGCCCAGACTGCACAGCACAGGTCATAACAAGCTGTAGTGGAGTTCCCTTACATGCCTCCATTTAGGCAAACAAACTCAAAGCAGCCAGTTCAGACAGAGCTGTTAGTCAAAATCATCTAAGCTACAGCTGCTAAGAAAATAGAAGTTGATAGATTGTTCAGTGTGTTACACTCACTGCAATTAATATTGTATATCTGCTCATTAGCTGTCACTGCAGCCATGACATACGCTTCCTCTGTTGCCTTAAGGGTGTAGCCAAAAATAGAAATTCTTCCTCTGCACTGTAGTGTTGTCTCCTGTTCAATCTCAGCAAAAGTTTCTAGTTTTATATTTCTTTCTAGGAACTAGAAATCCCTGGTATAAACCCAACAATTCTCATTTAGGAGCTACAGGTTTGATTCTGTACACTTGTTATCTCTCAGTTGACAAAATATTTGCCAGTAGATTTTAAGTTTCAATCTGAAAATAAAAAGGAATTAATTCATTAGTGGAGAACATTGATTCAAAGAACACTGAATTGATCTATGGGAACCAAACACAGGGTGGCAGACACAGCTTTTGGGGAGAAACATGCCTCCTCATCAGGTGCAAATGGAAGAAAACCTTTCCTGTCCATTTGCACCTGATGAGGAAGCTTGTTGAAGCCTGACAGCCACCGTTTACTTAGTCTTTTACTTCAAGTCAGCTCAGTAACACTCTGCAGAAACATGCACTGAGAAGTACCCTTCCTAGGTCACTTTGGAGATCCCCAGCAAAGGCTGCATGGAAAGTTAACAGCATCCTCGTGCTCTGAGTTTGTGCAAACTTCTCTTCATGTGGTTTTCTGCAGGAGGCCACTAAAACAGCCCTTGGAAAACATGAAGGTCCTTGACACCTTCCAAGAAGGAGAGGCGATGACAGAAAGGCTAAAGGTTTATTTTACTACACTTTGAAAGAGCCAGAAATAGGCCTGATAATGATATTCCTAAGATGTACGTTTTAGAGCCCTTCAGAGAGCAGGAGTCACCTCTTCTGGTGTCCTTTTCCAAGGTGGAGGGGCTTAGATGGTCCCCAAGCTGTGTAATGGGGGACTGACTTAAATTTTGGTGCTGCAGCTTATTTCACAGCCCACAGAAATTCCCCTTGAGATAAGCCAGTAATGACAGGACCCTGATGGCTCACACATCCTCCCTGGTGACAACTTCCCCCTCTGTCAGGAGGGCCCTTGTGGCCACCTCCAACTAGCTGGCCATCTTCATGCTTGACAGTCAGTCAAAGCTCTGCTCTCACGTCCTCCCTCACCTTGCCACTGACTGCAGAGGAGACAGGAGGGATGTAGATGCGTTCACCTATCCAAGCCCCTGCAGTGTGATGAACATGGTGCATCTTTTGCTAACAGTGCCTTCTCTTAGCGTTCAGAAAGAGCTGGTTTCTGACCATTGTACTGTGATTAGTGACGTGATGCTTTGCACTACACACATGGCCCAGTTTCTGTCCAGTTAACTTCTAGACCTAGCAAGCCTAGAAAGAAGTGTACCTTCTTACCTTTCTGGTAAGAATAGAAGTGTACTCACAAATGCAGCTTGCAGAGACGAGCTTGATGGTCTTAACCACTGCCCTTTGATGAGAAGGGCGGCCGCACCATGGCCGCTCCCTTCCATTTCCACTCCCTTTCACTGCTGTAATTGAAAGGACATTTATTTTAGGACTCAAAGGGATGCTAGGTGAATGATTTTATGTTCAGTAAATTGAGCTTAAGCGCTACCTACTAGGAGGTCTACAAGTTTTTAAGTCCTGGTTTGTAAGTCTAGACACCTACAATGGAATTCCTCTCCTGTGTCAACGTGCCTTAGAAAGAAAACGTATTTCTGTAACCCAGTGTAGCTGAACTGTGTAGTGACTGAGGCAGACTGCATTTAAGTCATTGTTAATGCAGCCAAAAAAATCCTAATTAACTGAGAAAATAGGTCAACAAAGTCTTAAATATTTAAAGAACTATCACATATTATTTTAAAAAGTGTCTTATGATGGCATAGCTGTTTATGAATAAATTACAAAAACCTATGGCCCCTTCCACTACCTCTCTAGGTTTAATGTTGCCAGATTCTATAGCTATAAACCCATAACCTTCCCCTCCCCAGCTCTTTTTCCACAACCCAGCACTGCTTCTTGCCAGGTTGACAAGTGAAGGCCTCATGGAGGTGTCTGATGAGGATAGCAGCACTTCAACACCACTCTCCCTTCTGCCAGACTCTGCCTTCTGTTAAATTTATGCAGCTCCAATATTATTAGTAGTAAAACCAGTAATGGTGAGCTCTGAGGGACACAGATCCTTTGAATTAGTAATAAGTTTTCCTACTTTGCGGACTTGGCTGAGACCTAAAGTGCTTGTGTTTTATTTCTTGACTTCTGAATGATGTTTCGTTTATTGTAGTTGCCATGACAAGAGGGATGGAGGTTTTGCCTCTTCTTAAGGCTGGTAAAAACATGGGCACTGATTAATTTATTAAAAGCCCCAATCTTAAGTTACTCACTTGGTATGGAAATTCATCTGTGGTCATGTTTCAAACAGATTTAGGAGAAAAAATTGACAGAATTAGGAAAAGAAAGGCACCAACATTCTAATATTTACTGGAGGGACAAGTGAAACTTGCCTTGTTTCCCTCTCCAGGTGCAAGGCTGCGTTGGCCACAGAGGTTCTGCTGGAATCATGGGATCTCAGTTCCTCCAGCACGGGTCAGCCTGCAGCTGTCAGTGGCCCACGCTGGGCTGCCATCCCTCAGCAAAGGGACAGGGCTTTTTATGTTCAGTAAGTTGAGCTTAAGCACTACCTACTAAGAAGTCTACAGTACAAGTCTAGTAAAATAAAAGTCTAGACACTTACAATTTGGTCACAATTACTGACCAAAGGTGTGGAAAGCAGCTCACATTGAGCTCTGATGCACACCTATCCTGAGTCTGTCTCCCCAAGAGTTAAACAGGCATCAAACAAAGTTTTGGCAGTAAAACCCCCTATGGCTTAAATCCTCTGATGCCATTAAGATGCTCGAGCTATCCTAAAAAAAAAAAAAAAATTAGAAATAACTAACTGGCATACAAGTGTGCCTGTTCATCATGCCTTTACTTGCATACTCATTTTCCCATTTTGTGTCACTGTGATTCCTGCTTTCCCTCTGCTCCACAAAAATATAAACCACTGCCCCATAACCATCAGTCCAGCATGCTCAGTGTATAACACCATCGCCGATTCTTACCACTTTCCCATGGTATCTGAAATCGGTTTGGTTTTGTCCATCATCAAGCCCTTCCATAAATCTGTTCCCCCTCTGCTTTGGAGATGTTGTCTCATGCTGTATCTGCTCTATTAATCCCAGCTGCAGTTAGCAGAGGATGGTAGCCCTCTGATATTAATACATCAGTGGCACTAAACGTAATGTGATGAGGCGACGACATTGGCCCAAAGCTTGGTTAACTCATCATGGACGTTTCATGCATTGGTTGAATTATGGAATCACAGAATCATCCAGGTTGGAAAAGACCTTGAAGATCATCCAGTCCAATCATTAACCTAACACTCACAGTTCTCAACTACAGATCCCTAAGCACTATGTCAACCCAACTCTTCAACCCCTCCAGGGACAGGGACTCCCCCCCTGCCTCCCTGGGCAGCCCATTCCAACGCCCAACAACCCCTTCTGCAAAGAAATGCTTCCTAATATCCAGTCTAAACCTTTCCTGGCACAACCTGAGGCCATTCCCTGTTGTCCTGTCGCTTGTTACTTGGCTCAAGAGACTCATCCCCAGCTCTCTGCACCCTCCTTTCAGGGAGTTGTAGAGGGCGATGAGGTCTCCCCTCAGCCTCCTTCAGACTAAACACCCCCAGTTCCCTCAGCTGCACCTCGTACGACATGCTCCATGTCACTATTAAGCAAAAAAGGCAGACAGGTACTGATCTGGTCAGCTCCAGAATGGGTGACAATAGTCACAGGAGAAGGCACAAGGCCCTGTGGGCCCAGCTCTCATGGTCAGCAGGGACGGGCAAGCTCAGGCTCTCAGCAGAGGCAGTGGTGCTCTCCCCAGAACAGTGCGGGAAGGGGCCCCAGGCATTACAGAGATCTGGGTGGGTGGCTTGGCCAGCCCTTTTGGCACAGTTTCTGCAGCTGCTTAAGATCACACAAACCACAGGAGGCAAAGCAGCAAGGCCAGAAACACAGAGAATAAAACATGCAGCACATCCTCCAGCAAACTGAGCACAGAGAGATGATGCCTGGGTGCCTTTTTGAGGGGTGAGGATTCATCACCTCCCCTCACCCCTGAGGGTCTGCCCCTGCTTTAGCCAGCAACTTGGCAGAGCTGCAGAAGCCTGTGGTATTTATTCACTTAGATTTAACTGAGAAATGCCCGTAAAAAAGATGAGGAGATGCTCTAATGATTCCTGCAACATTCAGCGGCAAAAAGACAGCTGTTTACTAGCAAAAACAGGGACAAAGCAGTGACCTGGCCTGCCAGGCTGGTGGACAGCAGAACAAGCCCCCTCGCTCCTCCTGGCAAGCTGGACCCGCTCTGCTGCCCCAGCCACGGTCTCAAGGCCCAGTCTGCCAGGCATCACGTCTGGACAGCTCTGCAGGGCTCCCTTCCCCTCCTGCCCATTCCACCCCTCCTGCCAGCTCCTCTGAGGCACCACATCACCTACAAGAGGGCAGAGAAGGACCTGGGGAGTCACGACTGCCCTTGGACCACAAGCTGCTGAGGATCTCTCCCGGCTCCCCCACCAAATCGTTTCCCTTTTGCAGGTCTCCTCGCAGCAGCCCTCTTTCCTCATTAGCGCGTGTGCAACTCTCAATAAAGCATTTTGTTACATGATGTATGAAGGCTCGTGTCTCAGACCACATTTTACTGTATATTTAAGTGCGTGTTTTGCTGATTTACTGCTGTTCTAGAGAACGTCTCCCTTCCTGAGCGGGGCAGGCCCATAAAGGATATATCAGCTCTGACTAATGATTATTAGTACATCCCAAGGTTATGTACCACAATCAAATAACGCGTAGGAGGGAAGAGAGACTCCAGCTTAGGCGGCTGAGGACAAAGATCACCGATAGTCTCTTTGAATCTTCGGATTGCAATATCCATTACAGATGGGCACCTTCTAATGTCAAAGTCTAATTTGTTGTTAAGAAAATGTGTCACTATTTCAAAGGCGAGTCAAAGATCAGACTGGCTGTATATCAGTGTGCGCTGATGTACATTAGGAAGCGACGGACAGGTACCGAGGACGTTCGGCTGCTGGTACGGAGGGAAAGGCAGGAGATGGGACTTGCTGCTCTTTATTACGCGAAAGTGGAAAAAAAAAATGAACCCAGCCAAGCAACGCGCCCCCAGGAACTCCCAGTGCCTAAGGCAGCGCCAACACCGCGGGCAGACGCGGGAACCGCGACCTCCCACCGCAGCAACACCGGGCGGGA
>NW_020799155.1:136950-194978 GCF_003259725.1 Athene cunicularia | reverse complement strand
ACAGACAGACAGACACCCGGACAGACAGAACTGCTCACCGGCACACACGCACACGGACAGACAGACAGACAGACGCACGGACAGACAGACACACACGGATAGACAGACAGACAGACACCCGGACAGGCGCACCTGCTCACTGGCACACACGGACAGACAGACAGACACCCGGACAGGCGCACCTGCTCACCGGCACACACGGACAGACAGACCTGCTCACCGGCACACACGCACACGGACAGACAGACAGACACCCGGACAGACAGACCTGCTCACCGACACACACGCACACGGACAGACAGACAGACACCCGGACAGACAGACCTGCTCACCGGCACACACGCACACGGACAGACAGATACCCGGACAGACAGACCTGCTCACCGACACACACGCGGATGGACAGACAGACAGACAGACGCACGGACAGACAGACCTGCTGACCGACACACACACACACACGGATGGACAGACAGACAGACAGACACACACACACACGGATAGACAGACCTGCTCACCGACACACACGCACACGCGGATGGACAGACAGACAGATGCACGGACAGACAGACCTGCTGACCAACACACACACGGATGGACAGACAGACACACACACACGGATAGACAGACAGACACCCAGACAGACAGACCTGCTCACCGACACACACGCACACACGGACGGACAGACAGACAGACAGACCTGCTGACTGACACACACACCCCCACACACCCAGACTGACACCCGGACAGACAGACCTACTGACTGACACACACACACACACACACTCCTGGACTGACACCCGGACAGACAGACCCTGCTGACTGACACACACGCACGCAGATGGACACAGAGACAGACGCACGGACAGACAGACCTGCTGACCGACACACACACACACACGGATGGACAGACAGACAGACAGACACACACACACGGATAGACAGACCTGCTCACCGACACACACGCACACGCGGATGGACAGACAGACAGATGCACGGACAGACAGACCTGCTGACCAACACACACACGGATGGACAGACAGACACACACACACGGATAGACAGACAGACACCCAGACAGACAGACCTGCTCACCGACACACACGCACACACGGACGGACAGACAGACAGACAGACCGACCTGCTGACTGACACACACACACACACACACGGATGGACAGACAGACACCCGGATAGACAGACAGACACCCGGACAGACAGACCTGCTCACCAACACACACGCGGACGGACAGACAGACAGACCTGCTGACTGACACACACACCCCCACACACCCAGACTGACACCCGGACAGACAGACCTACTGACTGACACACACACACACACACACTCCTGGACTGACACCCGGACAGACAGACCCTGCTGACTGACACACACGCACGCAGATGGACACAGAGACAGACGCACGGACAGACAGACCTGCTGACACACACACACACACACGCACACGGATGGACAGACAGACACATAGACATACACACATGTTGACAGACAGACACACACCCCTGGACAGACAGACACGCTGACAGACACACTCAGACAGACAGACAGACACAGAGGGACAGAAGCACCGTGCAGAAGCTGAACTCTGCTGGCGGCCGGCGGCCAGCCTGGCTGCAGCCCATCACCTGGGGCAGGGAGGAGCGGAGCGGTTCCTCCATAGGCACCAGTTATCTCCAGTCCCCAGCTGCCGCCCAGTTGCCAAATCCCCGATGAAGCCAAGGGTGCAGAGACACAGCGAGTTGAGGGAACCAACTCACAGATCCCTCGAGGCGAAGGATCCGGGCTCACCAGCTCTCGTGTCATTTTCTGAACTGAAAAAAAAGTGCCCAACACAACCATCGGTCCAGATTTTTCAAGTCAGCCTGATTTGAGTTTTGATTTTCAGAGGACAACTATCACATTTTTAAAGCAATAATATGCAGAAAAGATGAACAACATGCTTGGTGATCCGTGTGATTTATATGGCCAAGCAAATTAATAATAATTTTTATCTGTTTGTCAGTGGGAATTTAATGTAGGCTAACAAGTCATTGCGAGTTTTCTTCAGATGGGGGCCTGTTCAAAACAGAACAAAAAAGATGAATTTGAGAAAAAAGCTTAATAAAGTCGTCTTTAAATGAAAACCACTCAAGGCTTGACTGTTAATCAAAAGAACACTACTTACCTTACTCAGCATCTTGAAACCAGAATCTGGCAGCAAGTTTTAAAAAGAACCCTTTTTCTTTACAGTCATCATTTATAACAGCTGAATTATTGGCTATAAATACTCTTTTCCTTCTGCTAACATATTGTGCTTCTGGGATTGTTCAGAACAAACATTCTGTTGCTAAGACAATAAACTCCTAAATTGGGGCTTCTGAAAAAAAAAAAAATTCAAGCACATTCCAAGCAGCAGCTATTCAAAGAATACCACTGTGCCATCTTAACAAACTCAAGTTTTATTTTCACTAGTATTGAAAAATACTGAAATCTCTCACTGAATTTATTTTTTTTTAAACATAGGAAGCTGCTGCTTTTGCTATACACGGGCACATTATTTTTGTATATACCAAAGCTAAAAATTCAAACGAGATGAATTGCTTAGCAGAGTTAGAAGTAAAGATCTTGACAAGCAAAATATGTTTAAATGCACGTAAAATATTACAGAACATAGAAGATAATGGTTTAATATACATCCTACTACACATGGAGAACAGTTTTTCTACTGTAATATGCACCTTAAAAAAAAAAAAAAAAGCTACCTAAAAGTCTTCCAAAAAAATGGTACTGGAAAGATTGGAAAGATTTGAGTTTTCTTGTTTAAACAATGTCCTGATAGATACTTTAAATGAGATTATGTGGGAATATTGGTATGCAATAGTATAGCTATATACCACTCTTTATGCCCTTTATCATCAGAGAGGTTACACATTAGTGTGACGCATCACAAATACGTGTTACTTGATCAGCAACATGGTAAAAGTCAGGCTCCACAGCCTGCAGTGCTTTTATTCTGTTCCCCTGACTCACACAAAAATCTCACGTATCACAACTCGGCTCTGTTTTTATGTTGGGGGGGGGGCAGAAAGAGGGGAAGTTTGCAAGCACTGGGTGGCAAAACCCCCGGGGCCCTGGGGAAGTGCTGCTCCCACGCTGCTGCTCCCACCGCTGCCAGATTTGGCTCCAGCTTGGGGAGAGATCTCTGCCTGACGCTCGCGGACAGCCGAGCTGAAAAGATATAGGCTTCCCGTGTTAACACTCTGTGAGCTACATCAAATAGAGTTACCATATTAGCTGGCTGAAATTGTGTCATGCTCTTATTTTTAGTATGCTATTATGCCTCTGGGATATATTTTATTTATCAGGGAATTGGACTTAATCAGATGTTGTAGCAGTTTTCTAAAGGGGGTCTGGCTTTAGGCAACTTGCTGTGAGGTACCTGAAAGACTACACGTGTGTGTTTTGGGGAAGGGGCAGAATGAAAGTGTGAGCCATGCAGATATACACAAATCTTTTTTAGTCCCAAGCCACTGTTTGGAAATTACAGGTATTTTTTCAGACAGAGTGATCTAAAATATTTCACTGAAAAAAAAAAATAAAATTGCCATAAAGAAAAATAGTGAGGTTCTCCCAAAATTTCTCATAATTTAAAGCAATGTTATAAAACAGAACAAGTGAGAATTTGCTGAAGAACTTGACAAAACATACCACACAGTACTATAGGATTGCCCAAAGGACCAACAGCAACCATAATGGGTACAGCGGTGAGCTGCAAGCCCATGTGCACATGGGTGTTCCCATCCAGGGGAGCTGTGAGTCCTAATGAGGAACACGAGAACTGTAATTTTCATGGGTAAAGTTCTTCAGTGTCAGCACAAAAGCTGACTTCTGCTCCCCCAAGCAAGCTGCATCATGGAAAGCTGCCCTGGTTTCCTGGTCACCTTTATCCTGTCACGCTGCTACGGGATGGGGTCTCTAAGAGATGATCTCCGACATTTTATCAGTTATTTCATCAAACACTGTTGACAAGAAGTAGCAAAACTACATGGGGAAGGCACCAGGAAATAAGATAGAATTTTTTAACATCTTGGTTACAGGCTGTGCAGCAGACAAAGGACACTGATAGGGAAGGACTGCAGTCACAACACTAAGAAACAGAGCCCAGAATTGCAAAAGCTTCTGTCAATAGAATTTCATACCCAATTATTGGCACGGGACTCTCAAATTTTATTTCCTGCAATTCTTGTGGCAAAAGGCCAGTTCTCACATGACCTCTATAATTTTTTTAATCCTGTCAATGAAATAGTCTTTCCTTTGGGGCAGCCCATTTTCTCCCCTTTCAAAAAAGCTGATTTCCCTTAGAATCTGGAACGTTTCATTGGAAAACTGACCATAAATAGTAAGTTTTCTCTTACAGAGATAAACTAACATCAGCATGTGAACATCTTCAAGCTTTTGGTTTTATTACGGTTATACTAGATGAGCCCACCCACAGAGGATGCCATGCAAACAGACTTTTTTTCCTTCTTAACTGGGCGAAAAATGGCCGTGCCAGGTGGCAAGTTTGAACACAGGTAAAGAGCGGACAATACGCACCAGCACGGGATTCTTGGGAGATGCACGGCCTCTTCTGTGTGCCGCAGCTGCTGGGTATCGGCTGTCTCTCTGAGCAGGGATCACAACCAATTTCTAATCTCACGCCTGCTTCTGGTCTGTCTTAGCAACACAGTCAGAGATCACTTGAACCTACCAGATAGGCTAAGAATTAACAGGTTATTTTATTATTTAACAAATCTGGGTGTTGGGATCAACTCAGTGCAGCTCTTTTCTATGTAAGAATGTCAAAGGCTTTTGATCTACCTGCCCTCCCTGCCCAGAACTGCAGCCAGTAGGGTAGGTGGGAGGGAGCATTGCCTGATTCAACAGCAGCTACTGATCATTTTCTTGTCACTCTGTAGGTCACTAGCTGGCAGAAATCTCTGCAGAAATGCATCTAAAAATATTCTGAAAACTTGGCCTCCGCTGATGAGTAAATTGTGGTGACTCACGCTCCCATCAGCTCCAGACTTGATTACTGCAATCTGATGGACTGAGAAGCTGAATTCCACCGAGACTGCAATTTGCTTAGGGGAGCAGCCGAGAGGCCTCATTGGCACCAATTGCTTCCAACACATCTCTCTTGTCCTTTTAATCACTAACAAATTTAATTTCATTTCTAACTGAAGATCTCACTCTCCACCTTTCTGGCAAGAGAACAATTCAGAGGTTGCTTTCGTGACCTCTACGACAGCTCTAGATGCTGGCATGAAGCAGACCCGCCTGTAGCGACGCCTCTCACCTGCATTTCCTGGCATTGCTTCCTCTAGTCCTGCACATCTGAAGCCACTGGACAGTCCTTGTCCATGCTCTCTGGAAGATTACTTACCAGCTCTGATGAAGAGGAATTTTACAGGAACCGTACACATAAACTTCGAAGTCTTTAATTCAGAATGCCTCCCGAAAGAAGCAGCAGTCTAATGATCGCAAGTGATAACATGGTTTACGCAAGAAAACGGCAAAGAGGAGACAACCTCCCTCTTATGACACTGTTCTGATACGATGCTGTAGTTTTGGTCTGGGAGATGGTGCTACCCGTGGAAACAGGGACAAAAGAGATTCCGTTTGTTACATGCTGGAAAGGACAGGCCATCGAATGTAAAGTAAAATACTCTTCATTTACGCTCCTCATGTGCTACATTATCACTGAGCTTTGTTAGAACAATGGCAGGGCTTTTCAAACAGCTTCCCTAGGGAGACCCTCTGCAGCTTAACAGCCCTTTCACTGGAGATGTGCAAGTGTAACCAAGGGCAGAATTTAGTCTCTTGTCTATTTAACGCGTTTGCGAGGGACTGTGTGTGTTTCTGGCACTTTATAATAATAGTAATATAAATGCATTTGGATTATAACAAAATGGAGAAACTATGATTTAGCCCTTTACTGTGTTGTAATTCCCAAATGCATCAACATCTATTTAAGTGCAAAATAGTCTACAGTTTACAAATACAGTGCTGCGATTGTCTGCTGTAAAGGTTCTGTATGAGATTATGATTCAATACAAAACACAATTCAGTGTCTGAAATTCCATTTTTAATGTCAGAATAACATCAAAAAAGTAGCTCTTTCTCCATATGCAGTCTCGAAAAAAAATGTGTACCAGAGACTTGGTCCTTTCTAGTGATTGCTACATACATAACTGCTCATCTCTTATGCACATATGCACTTGCACAAAAATAAATGTGCTTGCAGACAGACAATATTTCGTCTTGCCTTCTAACCTCCTGCTGTCAAGGTATTTCTACAGAAAACCGTACACAAATAAAACTAACAGCTCCTCTTTTCCTGACTCCCAGAATAATGTTAGGGGACTACTTCTGTAAAGCCAAACTGCTGGATTACTCTCCTTTTGCTCTGTGAACAAGCACAACTGTGCAGCTTCTGCTGAGATTGCCTTTTCTGTCATATAACCTATTCACATTAACTAAAGGATCTGTAAGAAAAAACACAACACAATTTAGATTTTAACTACATAAAAAATTATTTATCTTGGACCTATTACTAGGGTCATCAAAAGCTTCTCAATTTAGTATACAAAACAGGAAATAAAATCTTTGACTAACAACACAAAGTGCTAAGATTCCCTGTGACCTCAGAATCTGAAGTGCTCTTTTATTGTCTGGGCATTTTTTTCCTCTGCTATCATTAGATGGGATTATAGATATGCAGAAGATAAGAAGTGTTGATGAACATTAAAACCTTTATGTTTTCACATGGGCAGAGTTCTCATTTGCCATCAGTTCTACCTGATGATGCTCAGTACCAGATATCTCTCCATTAAATTTAAAGATAAGACGTTGAAAAGATTCAGAACTGTTCTAAACCTCTACTGAAAAACTGGTAGAGTTCAATAAATTAATTTTCAGTTGATGCTAATTTGTAATATTCTGAGGACTTCTTTCCCCAAGTTTAGTTCATAAAATATTTCCGTATAGACCACAGATTTTTTTTTTTTTTTGAAGAACAAGCAAACAGTTTAAAAGCTTACCCATGAAAGAACAAAACATAAATAACAGAGGATAACCTAGAAGTTAATTTTATCTTGTTTTCCTATTAAAATTAAATTCAAAACCATTCTGTTTATTAAAGACATATAGGCATAATAACAAGTCATAAAACAAACATCTTAACAGTCTTTAAACATAACAGAATTGATGCATAATTAAGTTTCATTAAGTATGGATTTAACATATGTATTTCAATTTTGCTTCATATTCCCTTTAGACCAACACCTCCAACACTCATGCACAATATTTAGGCTGCCCCAAGCAATCAACAAGGACTTTGTAAAGGTTATAACAAAACTCCATCTTAAAACAGTTTGAAATATTAGTAAATGTAGAAAAAATTTAACAAAGGAAAAAGGATGTGTTCAGTGGAATCTAAGCAAGTCGTTGGATGTACTGAAAGGCGGAGGTTCAGTACGTAGAGGTAGCTCAGTAAGGGTACTCGCAGTGTTCTGACTATCTAGCATTGGCGCAACCATAGTAAGTTACTGTATGCTTGAATTCTTCCTATGTATTTTTTAAAAAACGAGCCCTCTTTCTGGGCCTGTTGCTTTGCCGTTCAAAACCAACACAAAGATTTATCGAATTCAGTGGGATTGGGATTAAGTCTTTACATACTCTGGAAGTTCAGGTTTATGGAAACAGAACAAAAAGAAACTGTCCTGAGTCTGAACTCTCAGCTGCAGGAAGGGTTTTTAAGCCCAGGCAAAGGAATTTTTTCCCACATGAAGCCAGTTACCAGTGAGCATGCTTAAGAAAGGGGAACCTTGAATTTGGTCCAAGAACACGCGTGCTGTTCTCGTTACCTCGCAGGTTGGCCTGTTGGTGGATCTGACCATGCTACCTAAGGAGGCGCTGATCAAAACCGTGAGCTCACCACTCACTGCCCTTTGCAGAGCACAGCCCCGGGGGACACGGGTGGTGGACAGTGTCCCCAGCACTCCCGCCTGCTCAGGCCCCTCCCGGGAAATGAAAGAATTCAGCACATTGCCACCTCACGTACTTTTTTGTTACATGGTAGTTTTAATGGTGATAACAATTCTGAGCAAGGTGATGCTGCCAGCTCCCAAGAGCTTCTCAAACAGAGCACTCTTGCACTGACTGACCATCAGGTAAAGTACCTACGATTGGTACCAGACTACTTTCCTGTTGTTCACAGGAATAACAGGCTAGGTAAACCAAACACAATATCTTTCACTAAGGCTTGTAAAAGGATATGAATTTAACATGCCTATTGTCATACGCAAGATCTTTATCTTGTGTAAATGGCTACAGCCTTATCAGAGCTATGATAATTTACATCTGCTACAGATCTGCTCCAAGGCATCTGCGCTCAGTTGCACCAATGCAATGTTAACCATGGCACACATGAAACTTCTGCGTTTATATTGATCCCACTTTGACCTATTTCTTTCATTCCGTTTAACGTTTTAATGCACAATTGCCAGCACAGCTTTTGCAGATGGGTACAGAGTCTGGAGTAGAGTACACTTCTGAAATCGTAATCTCCAGGACAAGATGCAGTGCTGGCTCTATGTTTAAATACATGCCTGTGTTCCTTTCTCTTCAACACTCGTCTTAGTATTTTGTATTCTTTTTTAATGTAAGTTTATTAAAAAGAGTAACATTTTATTTTTTAAAAAGTTGTGACTGATTGTCAAATTAGCTGAGAGCGTTTCTCTTACTATAACCTTTTAATTGGAAAAAAATAATTGTCAACATTCTTGTCTTCACAAGGTATTACTCATTACCAATGCAGCAATATAGAAAACATAGCTTGGCTTACTACAATAAAGGCGCTGTTTTAATATTAGCATCCTAAATTCTGTCACCGCAGATCTCCGTGCATTGCGCCGGGGGAAGGAAAAGAAAAAAGGAAAACAAAAATTTGTGTTCTTCGGGGGTAAATTATAAAAGATCTCCTAGCTGCAAACACAAATACTTCACTCATAACCCAAGCACCAGACCATTTCTTTGAAGAAGCTTATGAGGCATTTAAGATATACAATGGCACAATATCATACAATGGAATTGAAAGAATTTTTTTGAGAAACCATTAACTTTGAAGGAATGTCTAGACAACTGTGTCAACAAATGCAAATAATTCATGCTTCTCAGCTTCTATCCAATGGATGGCCCCATGCTGAGTATACACAAACTCAGAAGAAAAAGGCATGTCACAGTCATATGACTAGGGAGTGTAACAGAGTCACACAGAAATTCAAGTCAATCTTGGAAAAAAAGAACCTTCAGAAAGCTCTTCCCCAGGGTAAGCCAGCAGTGGGATAGGCTTCTGGTCATTTTGGCTACTTTAAAATAGAGACTTACAGCTGGTGCACCCTGACTTCAAAGCAGGGGCAATGGAAGAAACAGCTGTTAGACGTGACCATTCACTCAGTTAGAAAAATAAAACCTAAAGGACTCCAAAATACTGTACAACCTCTTGCAGTAACCAACAAAGTGGCTTCTGGAAACAATGCTTTTGCCAAAAATGTATCTGTAAGGCACTTAACAGGTATCTTTATAATATATATATATATATATATATAAAAAAATAAAATATGCACTGAAGCAACATTCACAAATACCCAGTTGTCTCAATTGTCTGTGTGTACAGTATAGTACATATATACATTCACTGTGACACAGGCCATCTCCATATTTATACCTTCACAGGTGTTTTGGGCTGCCTGGTTAACTTCAGAGCCTGTGAACAATAAACAAAACAGTCACTTTTTCATATTCTTAAAAGAACCAACAGCACAAGACAAGATTTATATTTACTGGGGGCAACAAAATGCTGCGTGTACTTCTGGGAGGCTAAGTGAGAAGTCAGCACACAGCTGACAGGCCACTCTGGGGTTTGTGACGACATTTTTATCTCTAATAGCCCATCATACCTCCTCGTGTACAGAGAGCCTTAACAGAGGAACCCCAAGGAGTACGGCTGCAGCGACAGTGAAGGAAGCGGAGGTGGGTCTCAGATGTCTTTTAGAAATCAACTATTTGGACCCCACTCAAACCACCTGTGGCACAGATACAAGAGCTTTTGACCCACTTAGGGAAAGACTGTGAAGAAAATTTCTGCCAACCCCTCTGTGCTACCTGGCCTCCTTCCATGCGGCTTGAAGCCTGCTGAGAGTATAGTCACTGCTGCAGTGGTGGATGTCACGCCCCTCTGATGGTTATACCTCCCTTTCTGAGATGATTTTTGTAGCTCTAGTCTACTCCTGCTGAGGAGGAGAGAAACCACACGCCTTCGGTTGATGGCAGGGCCCAGCTCTGTGTTCCCCGCGGGGTTGGCCAACTATGGTCTCTGAACTATCTATTTAGCATGTGACAGAAGTCCAGCTCGAATGATAGGTGATCACGCTTCTAGTCTGGCAGGAAGCAGCCTCTCTAACTTAGAGGAGGCAAATGTGACAGGCTTAAAAGATGTTAGGTTTTCAGCAGCTTCTGTGTAGCAATGTGGTCACTCTGAAGGATGCCTCTTGTTGGTGCATCCTGCAACAGTAATAAAGCTCAGTGCTTTCTTGTGCAGAATGAATTGGCCCAAGTGAGAGGGAAATGAATGAAAATTGCAAATTCCCGAAATGTGGAACGTCTGTTTTCCTTAGCCTTTTGGGTGTAGTGCTCTGACAGACCAGCATTTGCCTGCTGAGTGAGAGACTTATCATTTCCGGAGGCTTGACTAAATAAGTCTGAGAGATGTTTGATGGGTCTTCTTATTGTAGATATTAACCTTTAATATTGTACATTTAAAACTTGTAAGCAGTGCTTGAAAAACACTCCAGCTACAAATGTAAACCCTTAAAAAAATCTAAACCTTTAAAAATAAATAGGCTATATTCCCCTCAGAAACACCAGCTTTCAGAAATACCAGCGTTTAACTACTGTTAAATCTACCCATCTGAGATGAGTCTTTTGGCTATTACTCAGCAGCAGACTTTGGAGAGAGGCATCATTCCACATTTTGGGGAAACAGTTTTTTAACTTTGTAGTTTGGCAGATTCTGCTTCCATATTTACAAACTAGAAATACCTTAGTGTAGATGAACCTCTAAATATTTAAATTCAATTTCATACAACCAGATCACATGTACTATCATAATTAAGTAAGAATGTCACTGCAGTTGAGTGCTGTGACTGGGTAACCGCCTCCCCCTTCAAGAGAGATGCCAAAATGAAGCCAAGGTGTTTATAGAAAATAAACATCAAGGGTGATGATGACATGTTTATTTTCAAAGCGGGAGACCATTATCAAGTCACAACATTCACTTCTATTATACTTATTGCAACTGTACGAGACCCAACCTCATTGATTTTTTTCAAAGAGTAATTAAAATAATATCTGTGAATAATACAGAAGACCAACTGAAGAAACTGCTGCAACAGAACAATCCCCCAAAGTGGTTCTGCAGTAGCATTACAGTCTTGATTAACCCAGGAGGTTTATGTGACGCTTAATGAATAAGAAACTAGTGCTGGTGAAGTGTAAATCTCTTCAGCAGTGGTTGACTTTTCTGATGCCCTGTTTAAAGGCTGTGTTAACTTGCAGTGACTGACAGCAGCCCCTCAAGGCCATTACCACCCCTGAGGATCAGGGAGATCTGGAGGAGCTCCAGCTCCACCCCTGGTTTTGGCAGCAGAGAGCAGTTAGACACTGAAGGGGAGCCAGAACTGCAGGGATCATTCCGTCACCAGTAGTGTCAACTTTAGGCTATCTTTCTGCAGGAATAGCACGGAATTTTCTTTACATAACCAGCAGTGTCTCCTGATAATTTCTGATTTAACAAAACCATGACTTTCAGACTGATGGAGAAATGACATATGACTCTTCAGATTTTCATTTCTGGATGCCAGAATAAGTTTATCTTAAGGTCTGATTCCTGATTTTTACAATTCACCTAGCCAAAAGTGGAGCCACATGCAAATCACTGATTTGGGGAATTTTAGCATTTAAGATAGCAAGGTGATTTCAGTGGAGTGGAGCTACTAAAATGGCAGCCTGTTGGGTTTTGATGAAAATTGGAAACATGGAAGTTATCAAAAAAACCTTCTCCACTGATGAGTGGAGAATGCAGGGCACTGGTGGTGCTGGGCTTCCCACAGTAGGTGTAAACCTTCACCTAAAATAGCTGTCAAAAACTGCTTCAGTTGCCACATCTTCTTGATCCGTATTATCTCAGAACATTAAACACAGCATTAAAATCAGTTACATGGACTAGTTTTCTGTGAGGTGGTTACTACTGTCCTGAGTACCTGACTAAAACCATTGCAATTACTTCATACAGATCACAGAATGGCTGTAAGATGTCAATAGGTTCACTTCATACTGAAATAAGCATAATTTGAATCACTGATGTCAATGTAAAAACCTCTAGGTTACAGTCTCTAATCCTACAAGCTATCCCATGCCATAATTTGGCATGAAATGTGATGCACCAGACTCGTGTAGACTTCTTGCTAATGTAGAGGGTGACCCAAGCAGAAAAAATTTAAAAGTTTTCATCAATTCAGTTCAGGAGGTGCTCTCATTTTACCTGATTTCCCCAGCTGCCATGCCAGTGGACAGATCTTTGCCACTTCTCCATCAAGGAGATCCAAAGCTGTGATTATTAGCTAAAGATGGAGCCATTTAAAGATGGAGCCATTCTTATTGGGCATAATCTGAATTCATAATTTGAATGAATTCATAATTTGAACTAACCATAGAGGTGTAACTTCAAGATCTGAACCTTTTCAGAGCCAAGGGGGATAAAGTTCAGCATTTTTAACTTGATACTACTGTGACTATTGCTGTCATAAAGGAAGTAAAGAAACAGAAAAACCCCTACCATGGGATCTCCAAGAAGGAACCTGAGGAGTTTAAGACATGTGTTTAGGTATCTTTTTCCTCATAGCACACTTCTCATTCATTATAAATCAAAACCAGCAATTCTTACCTTTTGCCTAGAAACCATCCAAGATTTTATTGTTGGTACCAATAGACTGCCAAGAAGAATCTGAGCAGGATGATAGATGAGTAAGGGGACAGAAATTAAGGACAGGTGCTCATAACCTGCAAATACTATCTTCAGCATTGGAATCCCTGCAGGCAGAAAAACAGGAGACAGACTGTCACCTTAGACTTTGAACTCCAGATAAAACCAAAGCATTTTATGTTGCATTGACATTTCACCAAAAAAAAAGAAAAAAAAGAAAACCAAAAGAAACAAAATGAAGACTCATAAGTTTTATATAAAAAAAAATCAACCCAAATAAACCAGCAAGGACATGAACAAAAAAAAACACAGCAGAGAAAGTTCTGTGGCAGAAAGGAAGGAGTAGGGGAATGCCATAAAAGATCTTTTCTAATTATGCTAATAGTTGTCAAACTCCCGCTGAAGACTTCATATAAAATACATTCTGCTATAGCACGGCTGTTCGGTTGCTGAGCATAGCTCTGTGCTGCTCATTTACTGCGTCCTCTCACTGTGCTCTGTTCCGTGTTTTCAGGATTGTTCTCCATCCAGCTTGCCTGACTCCTGCTTGTAACCCTTCTGCAGCCCATTCACTGCTGGAGGAGGGTTGCGTTTTCTTGGCATGCTCCCTGCCAGTTGGTGAGTACCCAAATGACAGCCTTTCCTGCTTGCACTGGTTCATGCAGTCATGGTAGAGAGTCAAGGACTCTGCAGGTGAGCGCTCATGTGTTAGAGAATAAAACTCTTTGCTCAGCCTGTGTGTTTCAGAAGAGATGCAGCATGAGACAGAAAAGGTTCAGTGAACTGAGTGAGCAATATGAAGTGGTCGTGCCTATGAAGAGTTCAGGGAGCAGCTGGCGTACAGAAGTTGCTAAATGCTGGAAGAAGTGAGTGTTAAGAGCTAGAGATGGCCCATTTTTCCCCAAGAGCTTGAATTCGCACTCAAATTCAATGACGTGACATGTAAAATTAAGTTTGATTTAGTTTTGCAGTAATGACACCCATTATGTTTACTTCAAACATGTTATTGATCAAAATTACCCATTTAAATCTTGGGACTTTGCTACCATACTCCACAAAGCGTAGGGGTGGGCAAAACTTGCAACCATCCCCATCTTGCTTGACCAGACATTTGAACAGTTGCCAACAAGAGCAGCTGTAATTCCTCAGGAGCCCCCTGAGAACATACATTATTTTCTCCCTCATCTTGAGTGTCATTCTAGGGGTCTTCTGCCAGCATCAACCTTGCAGTGAAGCAGACTACACAGAGCTCATCTGTGTGTCTCCTATCTTAGCAAAGAAAAAGCTCAGCTTTGCGTTACATGCCTTCCATTCCCCCATCAGTAGATGTTTCAGGTCAGACCAAGTTGCCATATCTGCATAAACTTTTCTTTATGTCTTGGATAAATTGCTGTTCTCAACCTTTCAAGTTTTCCTTAATAAAAGCTGCCTCCTCCCTATGTGAGGAAAGAGCTTATTTGTTGAGTATTACTGCTCCACCAGTGGCCCGCTATTGCTGACCCATGTCTAGGCTTCCTGAAATCTTCACGATGTTTCCACAGCACCATTTCTTGTAATTATGTTGATTAGCTTCATCACATTACACCTCTAACAATATCATCCCCATACTAGTAGCCTTTACTTATATGCATATTTCCAGGGAAAGATTGAATCAAATAAATAAAGGTTTGCATGCTTAATTTCAATATTATAATTACCTTCAAAACAACATCACGGACCTATCACAATAGAGCTCATTGTTAATACTAATTTCTGGGGTTTGGGAATAGATAGTATTTGTTAGAAATTAAATGGGCGTTTACATTGTATTAAGGAGTGTAATTTACTTCAAATGCCTATCATACTGGTTTTGTAAACAGATAAAGGTTTTATTGCCTGTTTCCAAGTGTCAATCCTTGCAGGCCATTCTCTATTCTCTAAACACAGAAAAATAAACTGAACAGGCTATATTTATGTTCATAAGAGGGTACCTGGTGTTTTGGTAGTGCAATTTCATCCATAGATCCAAAACACTTTAGTAAGCTGAACAGGACTCCTACAGAGAATCGGAGAACACTAAAATGACTAGCCTAAGATCACACAGAAAACTAACAGCAGACACGTGAACAGAATGGATCCAAAGTGACTGAGACATGCTTTAAATTAATGCACCTTTTCTGAAAGAAAAGATGAGAAATTCCAGCCTAAAAGGTAAATTCTCTAGAGGAAAGCTATTTCAGTAAACTAGGAAAAGAAAATTAAAGTTGTCAAATATAAATACAAAATACTATAATTAGTGTGACAATATAATTAGATCACTGAGTGGAAAGAGGTTCTTAATTCACAGCTTGTTTAAATACATGTCACAACAATAGCTTCCTGTAAGCGACTGATGAGCAATTAAAGTTCCTGTTATTTATTGGGAAAAACTAACTGGTGAAAAGAAGAAATAATACTTTTTTTTTTTTGCAGGTAAGCATCACTTCAATGGAAAGAAAAGGTCCTGTTGCCTTTTTCTGTACTTTCTGATTTTTATAATTCCAACTTTGCCAGTATGCAACTCTCTCAGAAATATTTCATGACACAGATCCACAGACTACAGTCACAAATGCTTGTGTCAACAATATTACCTACCACAAAGCTAAACAAAACAGCAGGGGTTTTATTTATTTTTTAAAATGTCGTCTAAACTTTTTCCGTAGCGATACATAGTAACTGCAAGCATCAGTGTGACTGCTTAATGTTTTCCAAATATCCTAATTAGTAAAAACATATTTTAATAGCTACTTTTACCTCTCTTAAAAAGAAAAACAACAAACCAACAAACCCCCTTGTATTTTCAATATATACATATAAAACACTTTGGGGGAAAAAAAAAAAAACAAACGCAAAGAAAATGAAAACCAAATCCTAGCCAAAGGAAGAAAAGTGATGTTAAAGTGCCTGGGCTTCTGCTGTATGCTGACTCTTAGCCTGTAATGCATTTTCAAAAGGAGATTATGAACTAGCGCTAAGAGAAGCTGTAACACAAGCACTGACTGAAACGGTAGTGACATGAACAGGTGCAGTTATAACAAAACTAATACAGTGAGTGAGATGAGTTTAAGTCTTTCGGATAGATAGCAAGGGATGAAGGCGGTAAGCAAAATGGATATGGTTATCTTTATTTTGGCCTGTCCGCTCCTCTTTTCCTCATCTGTTATAGCATATAGCTTCCGGTGCTAATGGAGTATTGATAGCTACACTAAATCTCAGATAAATAAAATTTTGCACAGGATCAAATCACAGATATTAAAACTCAGACCACTACCTTAGTCTTAAGTTTCCTCAAAGGACACTGCACCTTCTCCCCCTCCCCACCCCCCAATATTACTAGGGTATTTATTTGCCATCTGGAGGGAGCATTAAGGCTTCACACGTATGAAGAATAATGTGTGTAAGGATTTTTTGTTTTGTCTTCAAGGATCCATTAATCATGCTATTCTGCACTTCAGGGTAATTGGACTGACTTCTATGGGTCTTCACCTTGACTGACACTGAAGGAGGCACACTGGCATTATCAGTTTATGGACAATCTTTTCCTTAGGTTTTAAGACTGCTGTCATGGTCTGAAGGCTCCATGCCACAAACACCCATTCACTTTGCTGTGGTTTATGAAGTTACAGGCTTCCAGCAGCTTAGTTCAAGTCCTTTGCCAAAGACCCTCACTCATGAAAACTGAATGACAAAGTGTTCCTCTGTGGTTTGGTGCCAACTTGGGCAGCTTTGCTCAAAGTAGGGGTGTAACAAACTGTCGAGTTGCCAAAAATCTTTCAAACAGCCTTACTGCATGAATGTGTGTCCAACTCCTGGATCAGAGTTGACCAGACACTGTGATAGGTGCAAAACAGGGGTCCATCCCATTCTCCTCCAAAGAAAAAGGGAACGTGGTACCCAGCTGGGTGAGAAAAGAGCACCTCACCTGGCCAGGACTAGAGGGCTGTAGCAGAAGGGAGGAAGCTCTGACATCATCCCACAGATATCCCTTACAAACAAGGATCACTGCTATTCCCAAGCTTTCTACCCTGAATTGCCTTTTTCTCCTTTGGTTACGTTTCTCCTATCAGTGCTCCCCTGTGTTCCCATCTTCCTCCTTGCTTTTTTGCTTAGGTATTCAGAGGTTATTTTTCTTTTTCTGTTTGTATTTTCTCCCTTCCTCCTTCTTCCTCCTTTTCTCCACTCCCATGATGCTTCTAGCCCACTTGGTTTTGCTTCCTAAGACTTTGATTCTGCTCACTTGCAGCAAGGTAAATTTTGTGTACTTCCACTAAAATTACTAAGCTCCAATGTGGGCACTAAAACCAGTCCCTACTGAAACCGAGATAAATTGAGTTAAGCCTGTGATACAGAGTACATTTCATTTTTTTCTCCCTTTTTGCATCCTCACTCAGCCCATTTCACGTAAGGCCTTTGCAAATCTGAGGAAGAGCTAGCAAGAGAAAAGCTGTTTATCTGTCACCTTCAACAATGACAAGGAAGATTGAGAGGACTGCTCTCACAGGCTGGTGTAGGAAAGCCCCGTTTGCTCTCCACTGCTCTGGGGTGTTCCAGTGTGGCTCGAAGGCTGGGGTTTATCAGCCCTGGTCAAAGGCCAGTGTTTCTCTAGTAGCCTGCAAAACTGAAAGCTATTTATCCTTCCTCCAGGTTTGCACCCAGTACAACCTCCCACATCCTCCCCTTTCCCCTTTGCCACTTTCACATTTTGTAGTCACCTTCTTAAAAGGTCCATGAAAATATTATGCTGCACTTCACTACATTTAGTTAACTGTAAAATAATAATAATAAAAAATCCTAAAACATTTGAAGGTATTTTTTAAGAGAATTTAAATATAGGACTCTTTTCATCTAGCTATCACTGCAGTAATATAAATGAAGCAAATTAATTTTAATGCTCCAAGGTACTGATTCTGTGTCACTGTCACTGACAGGATCCAACTAGACTTTATGAGATGGCATTTGACTTTATGGAAGTGAGCACTATGCACGCATTTACAATTTTACAGGGACTTTAAGCTGTCATGCTGAAAAATGTTTATAAAACATTAATCAAAAAATGCCTCTTTAATACAATGCATTGTCTGAAAGATGTTAGAAGGCACATATTGTAAATGGATTCTTTTTCTGACTAAAGTAATTTCTACCAAAAGCCTTTCCCCACTGCTATACAAGTACACTGCGTGGAGAGATAAAGAGCACTTTCTCAGCACATTACTACCTGATCCAAACACTTGGGAAATCACTAATGTACAGCATGCCATATTTCCATGTCACACATGACACATTTGTCTAAAATTACCCAACAGAGTTTGACATTGCAGCATATTCCATAGCAGAGCTTTCAACTGACATCTGCCAAGTAAGAACTTCAAGTAGGAGCTTTCTTCTTCTAACAAGCAAGTAAGAGTTTTCTTTTATCCTTTACCCACGATGGAAGTGATAAAACAATAAGTACTGAAAATCAGGGTTTTTTTCTATTTTAGTATGTTTATTTTATGCTCACTGAATGTGTATGCTCCCCTTAAAGCACTGTTTCATCATTTGCTGTTTTCTATCACATTGCAGTGGGTTCAGGGAACTTAATAGAATGTTTTTATTACCACTGAAACACAGGCCATTATCTCTCACACCCAAAGCAGAATTATTGCTAGATGCTCTACTTACATACTTTACTGTATAGGTTTTTCCCCTTCAATGTAATCATAACAAACAATTTATCCTAAAACTTTATTGCTTACATTACTGAAACACATTCCAAATCACAAAACACTGCAGCATTTCTTCTTAGGAAAAGGGGTTTGGGGCAAAACAAAGAGGTCATCACTAGGGCTATGGAACCACCAGGCATCAGGAATCAGAATGCCAAACAACCCTCACACAGAGGCAGTGGAGATACTTTGAAGAAAAGCCTTAGCCTCTGGATTTTCAGTTCTCCCAGCTACTCCTCTATACATTTCAGAACTCTCAATTGGCATAATCTTCAAGTGCAATATACAAAATGAATCAAGTGTATGATGGTAGCTTTTCCGACACTCTTCATGCTACTCTCTTTCTGAAGGATCAGGGGTTGATGTGAAGGAAACATTAGTAGGTCAAATAACTATTTCTTTTTTTTTTTCAATTGAGAAAAGGTGTGTAAAAAGGGGCATGTATCGCATTAAACCCCTCCTAAGGTGCCAGAGCAGGGGGTTTCTGACCTTATCCCTGCGAAGACAGTGCCAAATGAGTACCTGAAATTTTACCGCCAAGTTTCAGTATAGTATTGCCCAGTGACTGCATCGTGGGAAGGGGTGGTGAGATCTAGGCAAAATCCAGTTTAGAGGATTAGGAGAAGGCTGTTCATGCAGATAGCTACCAGAATGGCAACATGCTGCTAATGTCTTGTTTGAAGACTTTCTTAAGGGTGTCCCTGTTTCTTCCCAGGCAAATCACATTGGTATGGTTAGTTTTGAGGAAACAGAAGTCTATATACTATGCCTCTCCTCAGTGAAGGCTAGCCAGGGATAGGAGATGTTTCTTGCCCTTTTTCAGACTCTGTTATGACATAAAGATCACAATAGGAGAAGATACTTTTGACAAATGAACTGGTTAAGGATTCTTTTTCCTACCTCCATGCCCTCTCCAAAGCATGCACTGAACTCAAGCTAAATGTTCTTCCCTCAGGTGCAGTTTTTTTCAGGTATGGGAGTAGCTGAATGATATCTGATAACCCATAACAATACAAATATTCACCTGATATTGAGTCTTCCCATTTCAGCTGAAGAAAGCACCTTTCAAAGTAACACAAAATCACATTACATTGGAGGGAGAACAGATTATTTGAAGCTGAGCCTAAAACAGGCGGCCAAGGTGAAAAATTCCTCAGAGGAAAATTTAGTAGTTCTTTTCCAGCCCCACTCCAGTTTTAACTTTGAGATTTCTTTTGCTCTTAGCCCTAACCAAGAGATCCTAGACCTTACAGTCATTTTGCACTCTTCAAAGGAATCAGTGCTGAGAGAAGTAATAGACAAGCTTTGCTACTCTCTTGTCCAGAAGGAAATAAGTGTCACGGTAAGATTCCATCTACAGTGGTTAGACAATGGTTTACAATGGTACAAAGGTGTGTGGTGCTTTTGGTTTAATCACACCTCAGTGACAAAGACTACTGTTACCATGGAAATTTGACTTTTGCCAGTAGGCATAGAGAGATCATTCATCAGCACAACCACAACTGCCTCCAGGTGACATGACACTCAGTCTCTGATTGGGAAGGATCTGCAATGTTTGCAGTAGTTGAGACTACATTCCTCTTGCCTTTTTGCCCACATAAATGCTGTATGAAGACTTGTGCTTAAAATATTTTCAGGGGAAAAAAAAGACAATTTTTTTCAGTACATTTTCACATTTCAGGTCAGTGGTAAGTGTAACAGAAAGCAAAAAACAGCCTCACAGAGTGGTGACAACAAACATCTGAGGGGGAGGTTTTACAAGGGATTGATGGGATGTTAAGGGAGTCTGGAAGAGCTGCAGGGGAAGACTGCAAAATGGAGGGCTATGGAGGTCTGCATGGACTTTCAAAGACATTTTTACTGTTGTCCCTCTTCTTGGGGAAGAACAATGATTTACCAGAATATTCAACAAGCCCTCGCTTCAGATGAAATGACTTACCTGAGGACTAGAGCTATTGGGAAGGCTCCGTGCTGAATCAGAGCTGTGTGGTCACATATTGGCCATATAGTTATGCTAGGACACAAGAATTTTGCTGAGACCCACACTCTGTTGTAAGAGACTGGACTGGTCTAATATTTAAGTAAAGATGGAGAAGAAGGAAGAGAAATGAATGAGAAATAAGATATTGCTTTTGCCATAACTCTAACAAGAATAAAAAAGAAAAAAAACCAATAATATGCTTTGAATGCTTTTACTAATTCTTGTTCTTCAGGTAACTGACTCACTATACTCATCACAGAAATCAGTAATTTAAGTGCAAAGTAAGTACAGTTACTAGGAAACAGCATATCATGACACTATAAAAGTTTTAAGTAAATAAAAATGTAAAAGCTGTGAGGAAAAGAAAGAAAGTACAGTTTGTCTACTTCTGGGTTTTCAAGGGGTGCATTCAGATTGGAAGTGATGTTTCATGAACAACATAGGCAATCTTCCCAGCTGCTAACAATGAAACATTTAACACCAACAACTGAAGACTAGTGCCTTAGACACCAAAACACCTCCACCTGTCAGACAATATGGTAGTAGTAATTAGTTAACAGGGAATTCAAGAATGAATTGAACCACCGTAAGTCATATTTTAAATGTGACTTATCCTTAATTTGACACCGCAAGGCAGGCATAGCAATGATGTAAGCTGATCCTCACACTTCAGTTTGTTTTGGGTTTTTTTTATTGCTTGGTTATCAGTTCACTCTTCATAAATGTAACATGCTCAAGGCGCAGGGTAAATTCTTCCTTGTAATTCACTAGCAATATCTAAGCTATGAAGTTTAGATATTAAATAATCTTATTTAGGCAAGAACGGAATTTAAACACTTCCTCCCCATCTCTAGAATTCTTGTAGACAACGCTTTTTGAAGGTTTAATTGGTTAGACCTACCAACAAAAGGAATTCTGCACAGAGATTGTCAGCTGTCCTAAGAACATAAAACTGAGATTTGATTATTTCTTTGAACATTACTGCACTTTCCACACATAACTGAGGCTTTCTCAGCATTAAAAGTTTTCATTGCGTGGATCTTATTTACACATATTATTAAAAAAGACATTATAAATTCTGGACAAAGAGATTGACAGATGTCCTAAAAACATGAAGCTGAGATTTTATTATTTTGATTATTTCCTTGAATATTATTGCCCTTTCCACACATAAGTGAGGCTAAGATTTCTCAGCAATAAAGTTCCAATTATGTGGATCTTATTTACACATATTATTAAAAAAGACATTTACAAACGTGTTATAGTTGTTCTCACTATATTGGTAAATATGAGCAGGAAAGATTATTCTCCAAGCTGTATCATACTATCTTTTAATTAGATTTTTTAAAATCTTTTTTTCTCCTGAAACCTTGATGTAAAGGAAAACATGATACACAAATTCATTATAAATGGTAAAACAATGAAACACTTCTTTTCATAAAGAAAAAAACATTTGTTAGGAATACTAGCATAATTTTTCCTTTAATTCTCTCTTCATCTGATTTCTATGGTAGAGAAAAGAAGATATGAGGTCAGAAAAGCTTCAGTGCCCCAGTCATTTGGGAAAGTATTTTGAGAAAACAGCTCACTACCTGGAAATACTAGGATACTATTTCTTATTCTAAAAGTCTATGGACTAGGGCTACGTGCTTGTAATGGTCATGGCAGCTTTTAGAGGAGGATCCCTCTTCTGGATTCCCAAGACTATTCTGTAATAGATTTCTAAAACTTGCTGCTGCTGCTGCTTTTTCACTTCTTTGCGCCCACCGTTTTAGAAGTGTCTGGAGTCAGCAGCTCAGCCTGGCTGCCAGAAGGTGCACTGAGAGAGCAAATGTAGATGCAACTCTCTCAGGGAGACTCAACATCATCTTCAATACTCACCAGCTTTAGTGTGGGTGACACTTGTAGCCTCTGCCAGCTTGAGGTAAAAAAAAAACCCAACTTGAGTCATGTCCAAACGAGGATCTTCCCAAGGGTAACCTGTCAGCTGTCTGCTGAATATAATGATGTTTCTTAAAGCAGATAAATTAACCGTAACTGGTTTTGGTGGGAAGGGAGGGCTCTTGTGTCATCATCATTTTACAGATGGGTATGTGTGTTTATTTTTATTTTTTTTTATTATAGAGAGGTATGAGCTTGCTGTCATTAAAAACCTGCGATCTGGTTTTTAGTGTCTGATCCAATTATGTGTACATCTAGGAAGACACACAACCAAATAAATAATTGGAGAGGTGCAACTCTGAAATGACAATTGTTATTCATCGATCTCTTTCTGCAAGTCGAGATTGAGAGATGTAAACTTCAAGTGAATGAGATCTCCTGGGTGAGATTCTTCAGTTCAAACACAGTAAACAACTGTTGTCCTCTGATGCACATTTTAGTACTGCTGGAGGCAAACTTTCTAAATATTAATAAAAAACCTACTACTAGCAGAGTATACAGATGAAAAGGAAGCCCTGGGAGCTGGTACAGAATTTCTTGCCACATTCTAGGTTTAATCAAAGAAATGTTTCAGGTCAGAAAGGAAAGGAGATTCTCTAATTTGCTCTAGTGTTTTGGAATCACAAAGAGGTCAAAATTGAGTAAACTGCAATAGATTAGACACGCTATATTGTGAATCTTGTGATTAAAAAACCAAGGGACAATCAGCTACTCTGTGTCCAAGGCCGCTATAACTCACCGAATCATTTCCTGCTTTCAGATTGGCCTGCCAGAATGTTTCCTTCCTGAAAGTAGAGCCCCTAGGGATGCTCTGGTCTGAAGGAGACAAACGGGGTGCTTGCCCAGCCACGTATATGAGTAGCAAGGGAAAATAAAAGAGATGCTCTGGCACAGACTATCTCGGTGACCACAGGCTACACAAAACTGTCAGTTTGACTTCTTGTGGAGATAGACCCTTCACGTGAGCGGTGGCCTCAGTATTACAGAAATGTTTACACAGACGCAAAATGGCATCTCACCTTGGGTAGGTTTGTCTGTGCAAGAAGGAAACATTCATACTATTCCCAGTTACAGAAATCATCAGTCTATATTTGGTTTTGCTAATGGTCTGATACGGCAGCTGTACAGGAAATGGCAGCATTTCCCAGGCATTCTCTGGGGTCTACTGAGAAAGAAGACATGCCAATGACATGGTAATAACCTGACTGATAATGTTTTTGGTAAGAACCAAACGTTGGCTCTAGAAGACTGTCAAGCTATGAAAGGCGATGCGTCTGCCCCCTCAAGTTTGGCTACAAGAAAAGATGCTAACATGAGAAAAGTGCAGTAGATCCAGGTGCTTCTGCTCTCCCTGCTATCAGCTCACATAATAGGAATCCCTCAGTTCATATTTTCCAGAGACAGAGAGGACAAAAGGAAGGGAAATCACAGAGCAGAGGAAAAAGAAAAAGCCCAGCCAATCACTTGCTGCTTCTTTCAAGCAAATGCTGGGTGAAGACTGAAGAGATGAGAAAAACTTCATTTTGGCCCAAAGAATCACCATGTCAAAACTCATTAAAGGTTCCAGCAACCACTAAGCCCTCTGGGATTTCAGAAGCAGGAATAGAAGAGAGTTTCTAACTCTCTGGCAGCAGTGAGTGGTACATATTGTCCCAGACACAGCCTCCACAAGACACACATTCTTTCAAGCATATTTTTCCCATCAGCTTCCCTTCTACTCCAAGGGTCAGCACCCACCAATTCTAGGCAGAGGAGTAGCCAGATCATTTGTTACTTACATCATTCTATCAGACACATGGGGAAAGAAATGAGACTGAAACTCTGAAACAAGCAAGAAAATACGCAAATTCAAGCACTAATAACACTAAGAATTATGACACGATACCAGCAGTAATGTCTCCCATTCAACACTCATACGAAAATTCTGAAAGTAAAAGAGACAGTATCAAAAGTCTTACTCTTGAAGACTTTCAGAGAGCAATTAACCAGGATTATTTTCTAGATCTTTATGTAAAAGTCAGAGGAATTATTCACACATCTATCGCTAGTCACAGTTAGCACCTTGATGAATAATTGCCTTAGAGGACAATTCTCTGCCCGGAGCAGAAAAAAACCACCACATTTCAAAACCGCTGCAGAGTATAGCCTGAATACTCACTCAGGGCAACACTCCTGATTTTACCATCTTACTTTCTATTACAGAATTATTAAGAGACGTCTCCTTTTTAAAATCAAAATGATCTACCTTTTATCTTAACACAAGTTAGAACACTTCGGTATTTTTTCTATATAAAGGAGAAAGGTGATTATCACCACACAATAGGAAGACTGTGCTTGATTAGCACTGCATTTCACAAAGTTTGTGCATTGGAAAAAACAGATGAAGCAAAAACCCGGCTAATATGAAACAGCAGTGGTTTAGGCCGTGCAAATATGTTATTTATCTCTGAAAACTCTTGTAAGGAGTATCTGTAGAAAACATGAGTGTACTATAGATAGGTGTGAGCAGATTGGAGCTATACATGAGCACGATGCACTCTGTCACACTGTGCAGCTGGGGAACTCGGGAGAAGGCATGGGCTGATTAATCCGTAGTTGAGATGATCCGCTCACACACAACTGAATTGTCTGTGAATCTACTACAGCAGGCTTTTAAGAATTGTTCAGATACAGACTATCAGTTCTGTATACTCATGCAGTAAGAAGCCGAGTATTTAAAAAATAAATTTGAATTAAATTAAAACAATACAAAAGAAAGTTAACACTTTGGTTTTTATTTGCAAAATGAACTCTATTCTTTCCTGAAAGTATTTTGTGGCCTAGAAACTTTGATTGCATTACTTTAAGAATTCCATAGTGAAAGAACTGCTACAGTAATAAATCCAAGTGAGGAAAAATGCACTCTGTATCATAAACAATACCTTGATTTTATTAAGGTGGGGTTATTTTTGTTGTTTTGGGCTTTTTTTTTACCAATCTGTTGTTCATCATACTTACAGCACTAACATTTGCACTTGTAGCCAAAACAGGTAGCAGTACTCCCATTTTTTGCTGATAAAATAATTTATAATAATTTAACCTAGTAAATACAAAGAAATAAAGATAAAATATTTTTTGACAATCCTGCATTTTACTTTTGGAGTTGTAACTTCTAGCTAGCAATTCACTCTCTGCAAAAAATAAAATAATATTCTGCACTTGGCTGCAACTTTTGTGTAAGTGCAAGCAACAACTGCAGTATTTTTTTAGATGAGACACACTGATAGCTTTGCACTTCCTTGAGGCCTCTTCTCTTCTCGCTGAATGAACTCCAGGGAATGGCATCATGTCGGGCTTTCCAGATGGATTATGTGAAGCCATAGCTCAATGTCATTTTCAATAGCAAGGCTCATAATTAAAGGTCAAATAGTCACTTCATCTGCAATCAATCAATAGAAGAAGTACTAATACTAAGTACTAATCAATCAATGGCAAACGCACTAATAAAAGCCATGCATCAAATGTCCGCATATGTGTGTGCTCACATGTACGGTGCATATATGTGAGCAGGGGGAAGGAGAGAAAGAGAACAAAGTGTGGGTGAATATGCCAGAGGGCATTGTGAATACTATATTTATCTTTGCTCCTTGTAAGTTTATATCCTGTTTCACTCATTAAATGACATACAAATAAACATTAGTTTTTCTACAAATGTGATGCACTGTATTAATAAAACCGCTAAAGCACCCACCTCTATATAGAAATACCAGCTTGTGTTCCTAACTAAGAAACACAAAGGCACCTACCCTGTGTAATTTGTCCTTACACAAACATGCCCTGCACTCTGATCTTTGAGACAAAAAGTGTGTCAACTGTTCTGTCTACAAAATAAAACCCAGCATATGGGAACAGCACTCATCTCCGTGCAGAGCAAGCACTTATTCATGGATTCAACAGTGGAAGTGGCAGTTGGCCTCATGAGCATGCACTGCATGGGAATTAGTTGGTTTCATAATATGGTGTGGGAGAAAGTGACTTATAAAAGTCTTCTCATGCCTCTCCTATTACCACTTCTAAAGCTTTAAAGCTGTCAGCTCTTCTCCCACTTTAGTCGGTGCCATTTTAAGCTCCCCAGGGAATGGGCCAGACATACCTATTTGGAGTTTCACCTGCCAAGCTGAGAGAAATCAGTTTCAAAGCGAAAGAACAAGTGTTGGGGGGTCATTTATACACTACCACTGGAATCTTGAAGACAAACAAAGCAGAGCTCCACAACGCATGGGAAACCAGACCCTGAGCTGTTTGTGCTTTCAGGCATTGTAATGACAGGGAGAGGGAAAAACTCTCTCTGCTACAAGAGAACAGAAGGTTTCTCATTGCATGGTTTATAGTAAACACCTCTGGACAAGTAGAAATGTGACAGAACAACAAAAGAGTAAGGGCCAAAATGCCAATGTCTGGTCCTGTTTCTGCTAAGGTCAGTGTGGACAAGACTGTGCTGTGGATAGATTTAACTGTCATTCAGAAATGGCTGATCCTTGAAAACAAATTAGATCTACTCTGCTTCCACCTTCAGGGAGGGAATAAATGCTAGCTGCTCTGGTTAACATTCCTGTTTACATCGTCAGCTCAGGGGTACGCCTCATCACACTACAGCTTTATAAAACTCAATCCTCCCTATTTACATAGAAATGTTTATGCAGCTCCATCTTATCTGGACCTGGTACTAATACTGAACAGAGTAAAATACCAGTGGTCTCAAAACCAGCCAGCTTGAAACTGATACACAGCAGGCACACCTGCACAGGGCACACACTCTGTGAGGGGCACACAAAAGCAGCAGGGCCCCCAGGCTTACCAAAGATGGGTTCCATGGAACTGCCAAAAAGAGCATTTCCCCATCAGGGCTGGTCCTCAATTCAGGACATGCTGATGCTGGCCCCATGCAAGACAAGCCTGGGAGCTTCGAAAAGAAACCTTGGCAAAGCTGAGCCCCAGAGATGGAATACAGCAAGGGAAGCACAGGTCCCAGCCACCCAGCGATCTCAACACAGGCCCTGAGCAGTAAGAAAAGGGAGTGTCAAAGTGTAAAGCCTAAGAATGAATTACACCTTGTGACTAGCCTCCTAGGAGATGAACTTGCTTGCCATGAGACACTGGCTCTTCAGCGATGAAGGTAGTCTGTCCTGAAGCTGACAAATGGAACAGCCTGTAGCCAAGAAGCAATGCCACAATACTGCATTCCACCATCTGCCTGTTTCATCTCAACTTGCATGTTTATCCATCAGACATCTGTATTTGCAGAGTAAAAGTATGTATGGCTGGGGAGAAGCTCTAGAAGTCCTTGAAGCTGAGGTGGCCAAAGTACTTTTATTGGTGTGCTTGGGCAAAGCAAGCTGCAAAATTCGAGGCCTGATGTATTATCCTGTGCTAGTGAGAGCAGTAACGGGGAATTGGGAAAACGTGAGTCAAAAAGTCAAGCAAGCTAGGAACCTCAAACTAGGTTCTTCTAAAGGAGAAATGGAAATATAAAAAGGAGAGCGTACTAGCAGAAGAAAAGTGAACCGACACAGCTGTGTAATAGGGTGCAGGTACTAGACAGGCTGCATGAGAATGCCTGATAAAGTGGGTAAAAGAAATGAAGAGTTCTCCTTTTATTCTGGGTGATGGCAAGCCCCTCTAGGGCTTAATTATTAGAAAAAGGCTTTGTGCTTATTTTCTTAGTGCCTTGGCAAGCTGCAGAAGATTCAACAGAGCATATATAAAACTCTTTTCACTGGGGAGGGAAGGGAAGACTTACACATTTGTGCTGTTAAATACAATCAGCTTCTCTTCTGTAGTATCACAGTTGTGGCTTAAGTTTATGTGCACCTCCAAATAGTAAGTACAGTAGTGTGTTATGACTTTAGTGTGTCATAAATACAAGTGTAACTATCCTCCTAAACACAAGCTCATTTATTAGTTGAAGCTTCAGTTTCATAGAAAACATTTGGCTGAAAAAGACCTAATGTCATTTATTCTATGTTCTGCTCCAAGGCAGGACCAACTCTAGCTATCTCCTGTCTGAGGCTTGTCTACAATGACAGGAGATTCGGGACATCAATAGGCAACATATTCTAAAGCTAAAATGTTTTATATTAGGCAAGTTTCCCCGATTGTTAGCTTAAATCATCATCATTGTAACAAAGTCCTTCCTTTTTCAAAGTCCGCTATGAAAGATTTACTTTTTTCCTTCCTTGCATCAACCTTTTATGCATTTGAAGATCACTACTGTATTTCAGCTGTCTTCTCTCAACAATCCCAATTGTTTTAACCTTCCTCCGGGGTCACATTTTTGAGATCTATGATCATTCATGGCACTCTCCTCCGATCTCTTTCCAGTTGGGCCTCATAATTTTTGATTTGTGAAGCCCAAAACATCATGCAAATGTCAAAAGCCATAAGGCTCTCAAGCCATACAACTTCTGCTACTTCTCTGCAACCCACAGGAGCTTGTGTGAAAGGAAATTAGATTAGTTTGGTATGATATACATTTGACAAATCTACAGGGCTGTTACTCATTTCCTTGTTTCTTCCTACACTGTTAAAATTATTTATTTATTTATTTGTTTCAGTAGTTTTCTACAAAATGAAGTTAAACTCACTGATCTATAATTCCTTGTCCCCTCCTCGTTTCCACTGTGAAAAAGAGGCATTATGTTTGCCTTTTTCTTGTCTTCCAGGAACTCCTTCACTTCCCACAGACTTTCAAGGGCACTTGCTAACAGTTCTGCAGCACAGGCCTGGCTGAAGCAAAGAACCCTGAGATGAGTTTTGCTATATCAAACTGACTTGGAAAACATCTCACCTAAGTCCTGACTTGTTCTCCCCCTGTTTCAGGCTGAGTTCTTACCTTTGTTATTGACACTAGCTGTGTTTCTCTTTGACAGATACAGTCTTGAAAAGTCGTCTATTCAGTCACATATGCTTTATCTAACACATGTTTTCATATTTTGAAAAACAGAAAATATTAAAGTACCAGTTGTTTCGCTGGCTGAACATAATGGATGAAGCAGTAGCAAGTGGCTGTAAGCATAACTGATTTAGCAGTATTTTATGAATTTCCATCAGAACATCTTATTATCACTAAGGGATCATAAGTGACAAATATCTCAATGATGTTTTGATAAATGAATTAATGAAAACTATCCAAAGTATCTGCAGACTTAAAACAAACACATACATTTAGCTCATGTTAAGCAAAAGACAGTATTGTCTATTTGTGGTTTCTGAATACACTATGTGCTTTGATTTTCACTTGTACATCCCAGCTTTTAGGTGTAAGATTTCACTGTGGGACTGGGCAGATCTACTTTACAATCTTTTCAGTAACAAACCTGAAATTTTATCAATATTGGATTAGGCAACAGAACAGAATAAGAACAGAAAGAAAAATGCAGCTTTCCATAAATAAAATGGTCTTACTCTATAACCACTAAATTCTCATCTGAGAAGACTGTGTTTTCTATCCTGTAATAAATATTTATTTTATTTGTGGAAGAATATTATCCTACTATTAGTATCATACTGGTAGCATTACTTGTCACATTAAAACCAAAACATTTAAGCAGAAAAGCCAGCAATCAACAACATTTTTTTTCAGCACAGCACAGTATGAATGCTTTGCTCAAAAGCTTATCTTCTGACTTACCTAGGGTGAGGGATTTGTGTGTGGAACAGAAAATGATAGCCACTGTGTCTGCTGGTGTGAAACTAGAGTTATTCCTAGAAAAGAAAGAGTTTTAATAACCTCTGATAGCAAAAACCTTCTTAAAACATCATCAATCAAATATATTACTCTGAGGATCCATATGCACATTCACATCACTTTGATCAGGTCTAGTGACAGAAATAATTCTACCCACAAATGAACAGTAGTTTGATTTTTTTTTTTTTTTTTAAAGAAGAATTGTTTCTCAGTTGTGGCAAACTCTCTAATGAATACACTCCCATGTGAAGGAAAGGAATTCTGAACACATGGTATGTAGAACACAACTTTATTCCAGCTGAGGTTATTTTTGCAAACATGTTCTATCACAGCAGTGGTCAGCTTGCCTCTAAAAAAAGAGAATGACCTACAATTTATTTTCATAGTATGCAATGTTAACAAAATGCTTGATTTAGGTAGTATTGAGTCTACACTATAAGCACTGCTTAGAATATGTAGTTATCTTCCACTTCAGAGAAAAACTGCATCTAAGTGTTTACACACTGGGACTTAAGGCCAGGAAGGGTGGAAAAATAACATACAGAGACATATGAATGGCAAATGGATCACCCTTTGGTCTAAATTAGGAATCATTTGAGGAGATTCTAAATATTTACCATACTGTCCAAGTTGGTTACTACTTACAGCATTTTAGATTTTACAGCTGGGACATACCTTTGCCTCTGGTTAGGTCTAGCAGTTCAAAAGTTATTTTAAAATGTCTTCTAAGGTCAGGGCATGATCTTGCCACAGAAAGCTTTCTTGTGGCACCAAAAAAGCATAAGTAGCTCTAAGACGTTGCACCCTTCTTTGTGATTCTCCCTTACAGATAGTGTATAATTTATATAAAGCATATATTTACAGTGTGAAGTCTGCTGTATCATGGCACTTCCCATTCAGCAGTGTTGCTAAAGAAAATACTCCTGTAAGCCTAAGGAAGAGGACAATAGTGGATACTCTGACCAGGTGAAGTAATGCACTAAGCCATGGGCTAACACCATTCTCATGGTACTATTTTTTGAGAGGTGAATTTACAACTGTTCTTCCTGGTTGATATTTAAAAAGAAAAAAAACAGCTCTACCAAACATTAGTTCAGGACAATTGTCTTTTAAGAATCACCATATAAACGTAACAAATTTGACATATACAGGGAAGAGTGAATTGCCAGCCCAGCAAATGTATCTTGAGATGTAAAAAGTCAAACTGAGTTCTCTCTCTCATATGTCATCAGCATGTCTGCAGGGCAAATTATACCTTCAGTAACATCTGTGCAAATCCATTTTTTTCAGTGGCTGAGGTATAGCAGTGATTGATTGAGATTTAACAACTCTGTAATTAACACACAAGAAAGGACAGAATTCAGGTCCTGCTCTCTTAGCCTATGAAACTCTAACAGAGAAAATGCAGTAAGAACAATATGAAACACCAAAATGAGGTCACCCCTATTCAGAAACTTGCCCTTACACATTTGCATAAACTGTATCACCCAAACCAAAGATATTACACCAAACAAATATCCAAAGGTTCTGATTCAGTACATTCAATTACCTTGTAGAGAAGAGGAAAGTCAAAAACATGAAGCTCATCTGAACAGAAAATACTGGAAGAGAAAAAAGGTAAAATTGGATTTAAATCACAGAAGTAAAGATCACTTAAATCTCTTCAATTGCTGTCTACATGCCTTTTGCCCCCACATGACAGATCAGAAGCTAAGCTGGACCAAGTCTATCCAGCGAGATCCAATGACAGACAACCTTTAAAGACTGTTTGGAAGAACAATACATATCATTACATCCAAGAAAGCTAGAGCTGGTACTGTGGCTACACAAGTTCTTTCCGAGGTAACTCCTCTGAATCAAGTATTTCTTGACACGATGAATGGCAGGAAAGTTCACTACTGCATGCTGCACATCTATTTGTACTAGTTTTGCTTATTGGGTTCAAAACACAAAATTTCTCAGACATGCTTTGGTTGCCGAGTATTTAAATTTAGCCCTTTTCTATTTAACAGGAGAAGGTACAATGTGTAAGCATGATCACAATAAATATTCTCACACACTGGGTATATTACTCTCCCAATAAATGAATATTAAGAGAAGTTCACCATGGATGTTTTAATTCCTGAATGGGGCAGCATACATCAATGTGGTGATTTGACCTTGGCTAAATGGCAGGTACCCACCAAGTCACTCTATCACTTCCCCTCCTTTCCCCTTGTTTTCTCAACAGGGCAAAGAGGGGAAAGAAAAGAAGATAGACCAACCCTTGTGGGTAAAACAAAAGCAGTTCTAATACAAGCAAAGCGAAGCAAAGGTCCGCGTGCGGAAGAAAAATAAAAACAACCTATGGATTCATTCTGTACTTCCCATGAGCAGGCGCTGTCGGGCCTTCTCAGGATCAGGGCTCCCATAGGCGGAGTGGTTGCCTCGGAGGACCAAGGGTGACCCCAGCCCTTCCTCCTTTCTCCCAGCTTTATACTGAGCAGACGTCACATGGGCTGGAATGTCCCTTTGGGCAGTTGGGGTCAGCTGTCCTGGCTGTGTCCCCTCCCAAGATCTTGCCCACCCCATCCCACTGGGGGGAAATGCTGGAAAGAGCCTCGGTGCTGCGTAAGCACGGCTCAGCAGTAGCCGCGACACCAGGGGGCTACCAACACCCTGCCAGCTCCCAGCATAAACCACAGCACCATGGGGGCTGCTACAGGGGAAAACCAATTCCGGCTCAGCCAGACCCAGTACAATCAGACAGAGCAGCTTTCATTCAGGCTCACTCAGCTTTGTAAGTGCGGATGGTTTTTGAGCATCCTGAGGGGAGCTCTCCTCTCTGCCAGATCACCCGACACCCGCAGGGGTTGTGGCGTGCACAGAGTCCACCCTTGGTTTGCGGAGATGTGGGGAGAAGCGGGCGGCTTCCCCACTGTGCCGTGAGTAGCTGCTAGAGCTATAGAGGTCGAGTATTGTGCTGGAGCACAGGAACTCCCCTCAGAGCTGGAGAAGAAACGCTGTGACCTGCACAGACCTTCTCTGGGTGTTTGTCGGTTATGGGGCTTTTACTTGCAGCAGAATATGAGGTGGGTCCTCTCCCTTTTCCTTGCAAAACTTGTAAATGCAGTAAGGCTAATGTGTCCCATAGGGTAGTGCAAATCAAGACAATACATTTGATTTTGACTCCAGTTTAGAACTGGGAAACATGGCAGGGATATTAGCTATTACCAGTGACATTTTCCATTCTCTTACATACATTTCCTAGGAAGTATAAATGTCACCTCAGCATGCACTTAATTCTTCCTTCATGAACTAAGGAAGCAATCCATTGTTCTTGAATTACAATTTTTCTGCAAGTAAGTACATTAATTTAATATGCACAGAAAAAAAAATCCCTTAATACGTATAATTCTGTAAAGCGATAAGCATGGGTTGCTACCAATTATCCCTTGTGCATATTTTGCTGTGGCTAGAATATTAACATAAAAACATTAATCATCAGAATAATAAATGCAGTTTCATCTCAAACTCCTTGTGCTAATTTGACATCCTGGTATAACACAATGCACACATCCAGCCAACATATCCAGTGGCGGTACAGAAACTTTGTAATACAGTGTGCATATCCATCTCCACATTACCTTTGTGGGGGTTTTTTTGTTTTGTTTTGTTTTGTTTTGTTTAATATAAATATTTTTTAAAAAAATGAATGTCGAATATGTTCCAAGTGGTTTCAATGATTATGTTAATATTCATACTAATAAACTCCAGTTATGCACACTGGCCATGAAAATGTATATATAATGATTGTCAGTGTATTGCACTGCAAGTGGTACATATAATTACACATGGCACAAATGCAGAGTTGTCTCGCAGAGAAATAAAAGAAAGAACAAGAAAGGCAATGGAAGCAACCAGTCTGTATCAAGTGTTCAAGGAAGAACGTGCCTTTTTAACTAAAAAAGCAGCAGCCAGCACAGTAACATAAAATTACTTCATTCTGAGTTTCTCTGTTTGTTAAGTCAGAGTTGAAAATTTCCATATCCCTCTCTTTTGCTGACAACTCTGCACTGACTTAAGCGCATGTGGGATGTGGTCCTTCTCAGGTGCCTATGCGAACTCCATTTTGATAAAAAGCTCCTTACCATGGCTTCCTTTTTCTTTGCTTTCAGAATAAAGTATTTATACAGTAGCTTTTATAATTTTACACACATATAGTGTTTCATAATCCAAAAACCTGCCACAATTGGGATAGAATAAGAACTGACTCACAAAGGGCAGGGGCAAATTTCCTACTGACTTTAGTGGAGGTGGGATTTATAGAAGATACATTATTTTTATTAGACAGAAACATGTGCACATACACACACTTCAAGGTAGGTGATGTATTGATTTCTTGAAATCTAACAGTTTTAGAGTGTATGAGATGTGATTTATACTGTAGTATACTGTAGTTACCTCTCCCCCAAGCAAATTGAAACTCCTGGCTCTGGACAGTCTGAAGCAAGACAGAATTCCCTACTGGGAGAGGAGACAGTGCCTGTATACCACTGCCTTTCCCTGGGAGGTAGTGATCTGCAAGTGTGTTTTTAACTGATGGCAAGGATACCAGCAGTCTATTCTCATGTGTACGTTATTTATGGCTGAATGACTAGAGTGCTTCTAAAACAAACTCTGCAAGAAATGTGTTCATCCACAGAAATATATCAACATTCAAACTCCCAACTAGTTTCCAGGTTTATAATACAGTAAGGAAGAACTATTTAAAAGTCATAAACAGTGCTTCTGGTGTGCAGCTGAAACCCAGATCTTTCCTTTTTGTTTGGAATGCAATATCTGTGCATCTGTGGTTGCTTAATAACAAAGAAGCCAAACCAGAATGGTTGTAAACAGTTGGAAAGTAATACCATGCCCCTTTAGAAAGGAAGGGCCACTGAGCAATCTCAGGCATTCCTAAATAGCAGGGTTCATCCCTCTCTAAATGCTGACTCTCTCTAAATGCTCACTCAACCCCCTAAAAGCATCCAGCCCCTAAGAAGTCTGGTAATCTGATTTACCAGACGGATTAAAACTACAAATTCTAGCCCCATGCCAGTATCCCGCAGCCCCACCCTTTCCAGTACATACAGCTCATTGCACACCCAAAACACAGATAGAAGAGATGCTTTAAGGCTGAACTTACTTATGAACACTATTATAATCAAGCTAAATTTATCAAGGTCAATATTTGGATTGGCGAAAGTATCACAGAACGTTGTGTAAATGATCATCAGGAGCACACAGCTGCTGATAGCGCCAAATGGAGGCTTCTTCCTTTCAAGCCAGTCCTTGATGTATCTTCGGACAATCTGAAACACAGAAACCAACAGGTTGCCTCTTTTCAAAGATGCAGGGAGCCAAGTTGGGCATCACAAAGTGAATCTGACAGCGGAAAGACACAAAGAGAAGAGAGTAATTTGGATGACGGCCACAGTGGATTTCAAAGCTTCCCTGCCACACAACTCTTCTTCTGGGGAATTTAACATTTGTAGTGCAACTTCCACTGGGCGTCCATAATGAGAGTCTATTTTCAAGTACATTCAAATCCATCCTTAATCATGCCAAATGTTCTTTGCTAGCTGTCACTGAGACATGCCCATTAAGCCTCCCCAAAGTTTATCTCCTCTGCTGATACTAATGGATGTATGTAATTATCACAGTCCCCTTTGCATCAACAGACAATTCCAAGTGCAACTTTGGGAATCTTAAAAATCTGACATCTTCAGGAATTTCATGACGGTAGATAATCGAAAGTGATCCATGGAACATTTTAATATTTAAATAGCTAGCGATGCACCAGAAGTTTTTAATTAAATTATAACTCAAGCTTGAAAAGCAAAAGTGCATGTGTTGTGGGAGTTTAAATAATTCAAACTCTGAATATCTAGAGTTTTTGTAAATCCAAAGACAAATGCCATTTGCACGCTTTTAGAATACCAGAATTAACACATGAAAACAAGGAATCCTGCTGTACTTAGCGGAACTTTTGCACTTTCAGAAAACAAAATCTGAAATTGTTTTTCAAGAATTTTTAGAAACAACGATAAATTTTAAAGTAACTTCAACTTTCACATTATGCCAAATACTACAGGACTAAGCCTCAGCAGATACAATGCATCTATTTCAGCCGTGCCTAGGGAGTTGCTTTTAGTTTTTTTTTCTTTATATAGTTTGAAAAAACTTTTTAAAGCTTTTATCACACAGCTGCAACTTGTGTTAATTTTTCAGCAATCACATTATCTTGCCTAATTTCTCCTGAGACCTCCCGATGCTCTGTTACCGTGCTCTTTCAGAAATAATAGCAAGAGATCCTGAAACATTTCTACCAGAGGGCTCTAAAGGTGTCTCATTACCTTCCCATAGTGGTACCATTCATAAACATCACCACTATGGGTTTAATAATACAGAACATTTTAGAGGTGTTCAAGATTGATATCAAAGCAGCATCACCAATGCTATCATAGGACCTTTTCACACACTAACTGCCAAAACTATGGGATTGACCCCACAGCTGTCTGTTTTCCTCACTGCCTTCACAGTTTGTTTGCAAATCTCTCAATAGGGAAGTCCTAGAAGCAGCTATCCCACTCACCACAGCAAACAAACTTCATCGGCCGCATGGCAGGGCAATCCTAAAAATTTGGCACATGGGCTTCACGCAGAGCTAAGCAGGCTGAAGACCAGCACTTACCTCCCAGCGCTTCTAAGCTTCCCGCTGATGAACAATAATAGATTTACAGGAAACCATGGAAAGGAATGCTCAACACCCCAGTGAAAACACTCAAATTTCAAATTTCACACTTGTCAGACGTGAAAGAGGGAACACAACTCAGAGTATATGGGCAAACTTCTGAAAAAACATACAATGGAGCTCCTTCATCCACCTTATAAGCCACTGGGTAGGAAAAAGCCACAGCATTGACAAAAGAGAAGCAAGAAATCTGAGTGAAGACATTCAGTGCACAGTGTGAAAGACATCAAAAGGGAAGACCAGATTAGTCTAATCTGAGCAGATCTGGAACTTTGTAATTATTAGAAGCAAACCACAAAGTTTCTCATCTCTACAGTGAGTGTTTTCTATGGAAATTTAAAAAATATCCTATTATCCCCTAAATTAAGGTCACACCAGGAAAAAAGAAAAGCTACTTAAAACCACCTATTTATTTATGGTCCTTCCAGAAGATTTATACTGAAAGTAACAAGATGTTGAAAGAGAAAAGTGATAGTTAATTATGCCACAGGACAGCTTATACTGGAGATATTTATTATAAACACTATAGCCTTGTGTCTGTACAAGGTATAATTATAACATACATGACAATAACAACTTTATACATATATTTATCACGGACTGATATAAAAGAGAAAGAAAAAAACATTTAAAAAATGAAACTGCAAGCCACATTTCCTCAAAATTTTCACTCATCTGATATCTTCTTTAAATATCTACCTCTATCTAGTCTGGAATTATTATGAATCAACAAACATAAATACCAGTACAGCTTCCTGCAGCACACTGTATTTTTTTTTTTTAAAATGACATAGTCGTACCATGAAGAACTAAATTGTGGCTTGAGGAAATCTTCTAATCAACCCAGTGTCATGCTAAATGTATACTGTAAAACCACAAACAAAATACATGCTCTCTAAGACAGAATCCCATACGCTTTGATCTTCTCTCAAGGTTCAAGAAGATCTGTAATTTCAAAGGTTGCTTCAGCCTATGATCACTGATTCAAGGTAATCTAAATTCTTGTATAATTTAAGAGGGAAGAAATATAACCCTACAGGTTATCTGTAAATCTCAACTAGATTTTTCACAGGGAAGTTCATATCAGCTGATTCATTTTGACTGAAAAACAATCCATTTGTTACTTATTCATGCCCTGCAGAGTTGTTTCAGGACAAGGATGCTTTGAAAGCCTTTTAATTCTTAACCCAATTCTCTAACTTTTCAGGCTTAAATAGAACTTTAAAAAATTGTGAAGATTTGTAGTGAAATAATAATAGTGAAATAATAAAGTGAAATAAATCCCACAAATACAATAAAGACAACACACAATAAAGTACAGAGCCAGCCAGCCAACGAACCTTGTTGTTCTGTGGTGCTGGCACTCTCTGACAGAGCGTCTAACAGAGGTTGAAAAGCCACAAGCAACACAGATTGAAATGATTAAATAAAGAATCTCATAGGTAATTCGGAGCCTGGACAGAGATATTAAGCTTCATTTGTCTGCACACACAGCAAAAGCTAACAATCATTTTTAGCATGTTACGACCTGTACGAAGGATGCCAGATTCAGGCACCATACCCGTGTGCCACTTCTTAGTTAAAATAAGAGAGTCCAGTGTTTTGAAGTACATAGCAGCACAAAAGGGGACAAGGGAGGGACAAGCACCAGAGAAAAAAGCAGTTGAAAAAACGTCTGAACTGATACTCCTGTGAAAAGATGAACTGGGGTAGAAATACGGACATCCAGAATAGATGCATCAGACTGGCACACTGATGGAAAAAAAAACCAAAAAGGGGAGTACTCTTCAAATGCAGTAATTCAACAGTTCCTAGTGAAAGGGAATTCCTCACACACAAAAAAAATGCAATTAAAAATACCATCTTGCAGGGTGGTGTAGGGAGAGAGAGGCAGAGATGTTGGAAGAATAATCATGTGAAACATAAAAGCACTTTAAAATGTACTTTACAGAGGGAAATGCTGCAGGATGCTACATGTTGCAGAGAACATATGCCCAATTTTTAAGGTACAAATCTCAAGGTACAAAGACCTTGCAACCGTATCCCTGCTGAGACTCCTGCAGAATTACTTGTTGCAAGGAGGGCTTTGGGGCTGCTGGTCCTATGATAGTGATCACATTAAGTACAATGAACTGTAAAGATTTTTGTGCAGATTTAAATGCCAGCCTCAAAGAGCAGGGAATTCCTGATGGCTGATCTGGAGGTTGCACATGGAAGAACAGTGCATGGTGAATCCTTCCCTCAAACTGTGGTTTAGTGGAGAGAAGAGAGGAAAAGAAGCAAAACTTTGTAATATAACCTGCATGATGAAAGATGCCAAAAAGTTATATGATAAAAGAACATGAACATGTCCATCAAGCATGGTGACTGGTGACTACATTCCTGGTGACTACATTCTGGCAATCTCCAAAGGTTTTTGGAAAGGCATCAGCTCAAATTTGCTTCAAAACACAGTTACAGGCTCAAACTTTCTTCTTGCCCAGGATTTAATTTTTAACAATGAAGGAATGTAATTACACATGAATTAACAGTAGTGTTGCCTTTTCAATGCAGTTCTTCTACCAGAATGGTTACATCCAGAGTATTTTTCCTTCAGACTGCTCCATATCCTGCCATAACCTCTTGGTCTCAACATCAGCCTCCCTAAGCAAATGGGCTAACTGCTCATATGCTTAATTCATTTAACATCCCCTGTACAAAGAAACATGATCTGCTATTCCAGGAAAGCAAGTAAATAATGCTCATCATACACAAAAATAGCAGAAAACATACTCCAGAAAAACAACTCACTTATCTAATGGTACCTTCATAACAGTCATGCCATATACCCAGAGAAATTGGTCAGTAAAATAGATCAGGCAGGTGGAAACAGTCCAGCTGAAGTGCTGGACATACAAGATTAAAAAATGTAATAAACAATGTATCTCATTAATGTTCATTATTAATTGTAGGGCAAGGAGCTTCCTGCCCACCATGTATATGGAATGGTTTCTGACATATGTAATATAGTACATCTTTTGAAAACTATCTAGATCTTCAACTTAATTTTATTTTTTAAAAAAAAACATGAAATGAAAAAACAACAGGTGGAATGGTTATGAAGTCACCTTTTCTGTTTCCATTACACACATAAGAGCATCTCTTGGTATTTACATCTTTACTCAAAGTAGATTTTTCTTGGTTCTATAAACTCTTTGGGACTGATTTAATCTTTACAGAATACACAATTTTTTTTACACATTTCTGCTCCTCTTGTTTATTATGTATTAGTATGTATGTCTAAATAGCTGGAAAAAACACCTGGGGCTTTACCATTTCAACAAAGAAACACAAGTCACTTTTTCCTTATGTTGAAACACACAAGGAAAGAAGCTGAAACTATGCTGGATTATCACTATAACTAAATGCAGCAGTCACCTTATCTACTTTGTCTTTTAAGGTAAGATTCCTAACTCATTCTTAACTAAAATTATTACTACTTATAGTAACAGACCTTTTGCAATGAATGCAAAACTTTCTTTTGAAAAGCTTTCAGTCAGGCTAGATATTTGCCTTGATACTTCTCAATATCTCTTCTCAAGCAGTGATGGCAAACCAAGAAAGAAGACTGCATGGAATATTGGGAACTACTTCAGTGAAGCTTAGAAGACATGAAAGAGGGAAGAATTGGGGGAAAAAAGTGAACTAAAATGATAGTGATTGTGAAAACCAGTAGAAAGAGTCAGACACTGGGAGGATTATGCCTTGTAGAAATTACAGAAATAAGAAGGAATGTGCTTCACAGGTTTCTATAGCATAGCCACCCTCCGTATATCCAAGGTAATATCTGCATATATCTGCAATATCTGCATCGCCGTTCAAACACACAGACCCGCTTCCAAAGCAGAGCTCATATCACTTCAATCAGACCCTGCCCTGATAATTTTATAGGGACCATACCTGTGTGAAGGCACACATGCTCACCTGTATACTGCTATGAAGTCCCAAACATTGTACTGGTTCACCTACCTTTCTATTCCTTCTAGGACATCAAGAATGTCAAACCTATCCTTATTCTATGGAGTGTGTAATCTAAGATTTCTTTTCTGAGGATGGGATGGAAGAAAAAAAATCCATTTTTGCAATCTGGGAAAAAAATCTTTCTTGCAAGTGTCTTGTTTTCTTTCCACAGCTTCCCAAACTCCCCTAAAAGCTATCTTACTCCATTATGTCAGTCAGTTTACTCCCAAGACATAGCTCCTGACACATATACACCTTTCAAAGCAAGCTTTATAAAACCCACACAAGGCCATTTTCAAAATTAACTTTCACATTTTGGGGTAATTTATGACTGCTGCTTTAGAACCTTACAAACAGGTGCAACATGGCAAAAATGTAAAGGGAGCCTGTAGCAGCAGTACATGTTTTCTTCATATTTTGTATTTCTGTGGAGACTAGGTTGTGTTCCCTGTTGGAGTGAAGCGTCAGAAGGGAGCGAACTGTGGTCTGAAGGCTGTTTATCTGCCATCTCAGTTTTCTGCAACAAGCTTCTAGAAGCATTCATCTCCCAGGGTACCACTCCTCCTCCCTGCAGCTCCCCTGGACTTTGAAGAGAAAGCAGGGCTACTTTTGTGTGGATTTAAGTTACAGGAATGAAAGGATGTGACACTGTTCCCTGTTCATAACAGTTTCTTCAACTATTGTTTCTCCCACCCACCGACTATAAACAAACATTAGGCTTAGGTGAACAGTACCTTCTACTCCCCAGCAACTGCCACCTACCTTTCTATTTCTTATTCTTTAAAAATAAATATATTGCTAAGCTTTAGTTTCAATTTCACTGACAACTTGTATTGCAACATAGCACCCTTTTAGAGCTGTGTTTATAAGCACACCTCCCAGATGCTGATAGGGTTCCTCTGAAACATTTTGGGCAACGATGCAGAAGGCATTTAAAATCATTTACTTGTAGGACATCGAGGTTCTTTTGTGTGACTCGATACAGCGAGGATTTCTGTAAAACTGGCTTCATTTTATAGATTTGGGAAGAAGAACTACTTAGAATCATAACATTAATTTTAGTTTTAGTTAAGGTCTGTTTAATGTGAAGTGCCCACTTTACGCTGGCAGACAAATTACCAATGGGGCAACTAGAGAATGCATGAATGATAATGTACAGACAAGCTTTTTATTATTTATTCATAGAAAACAGTGGGTTTTGGTGTGCTGCTTTGAAAAATGTTCAAACTAGTAGAATATAATGAAAGCACAGTGAAAATTCTATTTCATTAACATTTAATCATAAATCGCTCTTTAATATAAAACATAAAATAAAAGTCTGTCATAAGCACTTAGGTGTAGAGAATGGAGAAAGTCTGCAAAAAGAGGAAAGGAAATACTGCAGTGGTTTTCACTGTTCCTGTTATCTGTCACTTCAGAAGAAAAAAATAAGCAAAGAAACAACAGTCTTCAGCCAAATCTCACAACTGGTCATGAAGAAACTGCTTAGACATTTCTCGAAACCTTACATTTTGCTGGCTAAAAGTATTACCAACATCTATAGAAAAGGAAACAATTATTTTAGCAAAATCACAACAGCTCAGGAGCAGCAACCTTCATCAGAACTCTGCTATCCAGGAAAAAAAATAATCAGAACTTCAAACTGCCAGAGCAAATTCAAAAATCTTTTCCATGAAATATCTATTACCATGTTTATCGTATAACAAGTATTCTCAAATTCCCCTTAGAGGTATACAAGAGTGGTGCACAAATAACAAGCTCTTACAAACTACCAATCTTCAAGGCTTATAGAACATTAGATCTTTGTAAAATACAATAGATTATGTCTCTTTTCAAGACCTCTTGTCAGAGAGGTCTTACTCATTTCTCTGTAAATATAAATGCAGTATTACAGTACTGGTACTGATTTGAGTAACATCATACTGTCAGTTAGCAAAACACATCTGTAGACACAAAGGATGCAGGCCACAATGTTTTTTTAGGTTTAGACAACCTGCACATCTCTGACAAAGAACAGAGCGATTCTCTTTATTGAAGACAATCTACCAGTAACTGTTACCTGTAGGACACAGTAACACAGTATCCTCCTCCTCCTTTCACAGACAGCCCTTTCTTTACCTAACAAATAGCAGCCACCACCTGAGCAGAGCTTATACCTACAGCCCCTTACACATTTCATTGTCAGCAGCTAGAAAAGCATGTTTGACTCCTGCCAACAGCAGTCTTGCCACATGGAAAAATTGTTTGAGAAACAGTAGAAAATAAGCATCAATTACACTATAGTGACTTCTTTCTCCCAGCTATCATTAAAAATTCTGACAAGTCAGCCAAGCAACCAAAACTCTCGATACATTTTGCCATAAAGCAAACAAAAAACCCCAAACAAAACAAATCTAAAAGCACCTTCTCATCTGCTTTGCTTATATCCCAGGGGCTTCTCGAACAGCCAGCTCTGCAGCCTGCTCAGGAAATGAACGTTTAGGCAACAAGGGTTTTCCCAGAGGCGAGATTTTTTAAAAGGAAAATAAAGCCCTTTGAGAATGCTTCCTTTCTCTGTTTTACAGTGATGTGGATCGAGCATAAAGCCTCTGTTGATCACAGCTGAGTTAGGAAGACTGAAGAGAAGCAATCCTCCAAGTAGGCATGTTTCAAGATCGCTTTTTTTTTCCCCAATCGAGCTCTCTGCTACCAGGTAACCTTACCAGACGCTCTTCCTCTGACTTTTCTGCTGAACGGTATGACTGTGCGTGCTACAGAACTGACATTGTGGGCATGAAATGATAAATTAGAAGTAATTGCTGAAACCGTCATTCATGAATTGTGGGCCATTATCTCTTAATGCATCTGGAATCCCGGAGTGAGCAACTTGTGATTCACAAAGCAATATTATGTTGCTGTGCCTCATGTTGTGCAACAGTTCAGTGACGAGTGAGTAGTGGTCTATGAACTAAATACAAAACTTCCCATTTAATTGGAACAGATCCATGCCTCCTCCAGATGAAGGGCAAGCAGACCCATCATTGTTATCTCTTGGTGTCCTTTCCTTGTTTATTGTCTTTCCCTGAATACTGTACATTATTTTTTGATATTCACCTTAAAACATGGCTTCTATTCCTATCTGGACAGGTTGGTTTACCTTTGTACAGTTCTACCTAATTAAGACAACCCATGTAAATTGCCCTTGACATTTTTGATCAATAGCTATCCTTAGCATTTCCTCTCTTCTGTATCCTCAGAACAGATATAACCAAGTGCAATAACTTTAGAAACAATGTCTTTAGCTTAGAGGAATGTAAGCTATTTCTGTTGACCATTCATTTCCAGAAACTGCTTCAAACATTTTTAAAGAAGAATCATCCTGTTTCTTGTTGAAGTGTACTTATAAAAACCAAGCTCTTAAATAAATTTGCGATTGAGTTACACAAGCTTTAAGATTCTCTATTTTTTCTTTCAGTCTTTATCACAGCTCCTATATCACATCTGTTCTCAGTTAAGTCTCATCACAATTCTGATTTTGAATTGATGATCATTCAGAGCACTTATTTCAGATGCTCAATTCATGTTACTTAGCCTTATCATTTGGTTCAGCCAAAAAAACCCCAACTACACCAGTTAGCTCACATAGCAATTTCTTGTAATATCTTTCCAAAGTAACATGCCATTATATATATAGATGAAAGTCCTCTTGAAGTTTTGCAATCACTTTGTCTAGCAATCTACCATCATCTTTGGACTTACTACTTTGCAGTACAAATTGTTGATACTCCATCACTATAGGTTACTTTATTGCTAGATCTGCTGCCATGCTATTTGCTTCCTAGAAATTTCCAACTAATAGCTTCCAGTTTTTGGACTTTTCAGGATTAGATCATTTAAGTTTGCTTGTCCACTTTTGGTGTAGACAATTTAATTTCGATGAGATAAGAATGTGATACACAGGCAGCTTCATCAGCAACCCTTTGTGGTCCTAATTAATAAGGAGATTATTAGGCATTTAACTCAAAGCACATGAGCAATTCCATACTCTTCAGGGACATGTCCATCTTCCACATGGTATGGTTACAGCCAGGTTATGTAGGTACTGATGCTGGTGGCTACTGTCACGCTTATGCTCATCTTCTTATTAGACTTTAATGACATTTTTTGATCCTATAAGAAACAAACTTCACTAGGACTACGTTAAGTTGTAGTACATGCCAATTTTGAAATGTGCAATTATAGCCTGATACAAGACTGACTCCCTGTTCTACATAGCCGAGGTAATAACATATATTCATAACCTTGTCCAGGGTGCTCCTGGACTCCACTTTCATTTGCTTACATTTTAACTATGCTTTCCATTTCAAAGTCTGCTTTAAGCTGGCAAAATTTGTAACATTACAGATTAACCCAGAGTTAAACTGGATGCTAGAATCAGCCACGGTAGCCTTGGGAATGAACTGCAAATTCCACTGATTCCCTTTGTGGATTCTGAATGCCTGAGAACAATGAATACTTAAAAGTATGTAAGAAATAGGCTTTGGGTGTTCCGGTGTCCAAGAATAATGGACGCTTCTGACAACTTTTGGTCTTAATATAGCAACTTCCTACCATGATGTGGAAGAAAAACCCCCCTAACATTTGTTAAAAAGTAGATACTACAGAGACAAGTGTCACAGAAAATCTTATAATGCAAATAGTATCTTTACATTCCAAGATTTCTATCATATGCCATGAAAAAGAAGGCCCTGAGTTACAACATGAACAATGAGTATAAAATGAAATACTGAACAGCTGCTCATTCCATGAATACCCTCCATCCAGTGTAACACATGATAGAGTCATGCAGAAAGAGTAGTTTGCAGTTGTGCAATTAAATCCCTTATTGTAAAGCATATGCAAAACGGCCCAAGCAGCCTTAATTTTATTTCTTAACTTCTGACTGCTTAGTCCTCATACGTTTTTTAATGTTGAGAATTTTTTATTCCTGTAATTAGTAGTAGATACTACACAGCGAAAACTTCCTTCACCATCCAGGCAAAGGGCATGTGACAAAAGGACTATATAGTATTCTCAAAGCTCATTTGTATGAGGCTGGAATTTCTCACAGTCTGGGCTGCCATTTTTCCCACTTTATGTTCACAAACTCCCTTCTCGATATTCAGTAGCGTATGTTTGTGGTAGTGAGGGACAGATGCTCAATCTCAACAAAGATCAATGTGGCTCCAGGGAGCACTGTAGCATCTTTTCTCTGATATTAGACTCCACTATCCCGAGGCTGTTCCTATGTGGCAGCTTATCAGGTTGCCAGTGTGTCTTTAAGATAGCTCTCTTTATCTTATTTTTTTAAACAAGAATGTATATTTAAAAGACATACCTGTCCAATAATAAGGGGGACTACAACAGTCATAAACAGCTGTGAGAATATAGATGTAAAAGGCACAGAGGACGATGATCCAAGCTACAAAATAAAAACATACCGTTAATATTGCACTTTTTCTTAGTATCTGCAAATTTCATACACAGATATCACACATTAGTATACATTTTATTTTACACATAAAAACTTGAAAGTACAAGTACATGTTTAATTGTTAAATCCCAACAAAGCATTTGGTATTCCACAAGAACAAAACTAAAACAATCTCTGGATGATTACTTTATAACCTAAGGTAAGAGTTCCATCAATATTCATTTAATTGAAACCCTGCTACACACATATACCAAGTAAATTATATAAGCACTTGTAGGATAATAGTCAAAAAAGACAGGAGGTGAATCTTCCTAACTAAACAGTTAGCTCAACTAACCTTACCATTTATATAAATACCAAGCAACAAAAGAGTGTAGTTATTTCAGTAAATAAATAAAAATAATAAAATAGTGAAGACATTCACGTTATATTTCAATGATGTTAAAAAAAGTGATCTACCAAAAGCATGTAACTATTCTTTAATTCAGACAACTAAACTGTGACAGGATTAGTCTTCAAATAGGTATTCTCTTTATTTATGACTGTAAATGGTAAAAATATTAATTTTAAAGATGCAGGTAGAAAAGCTGAACACACAGAGTCAATGGGATTTTTGCAACGTATTTCAGAATGCTTAGAAAAATATGCAGTATTTTTTACATTCTGATTTGTCTTGTTTTATGCGCTAGGTCATTGAAAAGTTTCGTCTGATGTAATTTAACATATCTTTAAGAGCAACAGAATACGCATTAAGAAATATATAGTAGGAAGGCTGAAATATCATTGTCAGAGCTTCCACAGACAACCGTTTGCTTCGTGATTAGGGTGGATGACATAACATTGAGGATTTCACAGATCCACATTATTTTGTATTTTGCACTTCACTTTAAAGATCCTCAAAACCATGACAGAATTTAGAATCTTTTCAGCTCCATCTAAACAATGCTGATTTCCTAAAACATTCTCACATACGTCATTCTCATAAATTACATTCACATGACATTATAATTTTGACACTTATCTTCCTTTCAAAGCTACCTACAGGCATGATAAACAAGGTGATCGTACAATCTAAGTCACTTTCTACAACTCTGCCTAGAAAAATTAACATATGGCCCTAAAAATGGGTTTGGCATAAAACCAGATTATTCAGAAATTCAAAGAACACAAAAATCAGAAACTTTACATATTGAAGGATTTCACTTTACTCAGAATTGTACAACTGCAACCTTTACCTACAGAAAACAATTGAGGCGAATACACCAATTATACCACTTATGCAGTGGTTTATGTTCGTATGCACTGCTTTTTGTAAATGCCGCTTGTATATGCACTGCTTGGGAAAATGGTGAACATGCCTGCGGGGCTGCCTGTTTGCAAGCTCAGCTTTTGGTGCACACAAATGGCATCAGAACTAGAAAACAGCACAAAATGGAATTACATTCTGACACTAGGAAATCATGGGACTTTGAGTGTTGCTTGCTAAGTTTAGAGTTTAAGAAAGTGGGACCAGACCAAATTATTCCTTCTTTAAACATACTCCACCACTTGCTTTCATATGTCCTTTTCTGAACACACTCCAGGTAGAAAGCTTTGGGCAGAACATATGGGATATGGCCATTTCCTATGCGTTACCTTAACTGGTGAGATCAGGTAAGACTCAGTTTGGCCATTTAATAAATCACAGCATCTCGTCCCCGGTCACCTCCAATTTTAACAATGTGAGCACAGAAGATGGTTGGAGGGGACCTGAAGATGATGTCATCACTGAGACTTCTGGTCTGCAAGTAGTGTGCAAGTGAGAGCACTGAGATGAAGAAGCCTAAACTTTCCATGGAGTCGAGAGGGAGAAATAAAGGCTTGCAGGGGAAAATTCATATCACCCATGTCAGCAGCTGAAGACAGGCGGTACAGCTACTCCATTCCCAAAGGACATGGGGCTCTCTGCATGATTCCCTGCAGAAAGTGGAGCAGAAAACTCCATCATACCACTCATGATCTCCTTGTTGTTTTAATTCTTGTAAGGAGCTTCTGAAATTTTAAAAGGTTCATAGTTTTTCAAACTGTATTTGGACTTATTTTTTGCTACGTGCCAAGGAGCTAAAAGCATTACTTACTGTGTATTCAAGGAAGCTTTTTCAAGTAAAAGTGAAGATTTTTAAACTTTAAAATATGCCTGGGTCACACAGGAGTGAATCTAACCAAGCAGTCCACATGACAGGACCCTCTGCATAGCTTCACAAAACTATGACACTTTGGCAGTGGCTCTTGTGCATTTTTATAAAAACACTGATTGGACTTCTCTCGCTAATTTAAAGTTTTATGCTCAGTGGATGCGTGATCAGTTTCTAAGTCAGTAATGAAAAACTGTTCAACAATATCACACTGCTGAAAAAGCCAGCCATTCAAACAGCAACAGTCTTGCCAGCTTTTTAAAATATTACTTTAAATGTAGTGTCTTCAAGCTGTTGTAGATTCTTAAGCATATCAGGAAATGCTTTGGTTTGGATGTGAGGTTTTTGTTATTTTTTGTTTGGTTGGGGTTTTTTACATAATTAAAAAGTGAATTACAGGTACTGTGCTGGGATGCTAAGCCAATTTACACAGGAAATGTAAAATTATTTTATTTAAAAAACAATCTTCTACACCAGGGTATCAGGGTATGGTTCTTCACCTTGTCAACTTCACTCCACCCATCCAGGCTCATCTCACTGTCATGTGGACCACTAAAGGCAGACATTTCAATTAACCATCTCACTCTGACTACCTTTTAAATAAAACAGAAATCCACATATCAGTCCAAAATGTCAACATGAATAAATAAATAAATGATTCAGCAACGCTACTTTTGCTCAGAGGAACTGAGTTCTTAACTACATCTGGTTTGTAGGAGAAAAAAATCCTCTCCTCCTTGTAAAAAAAAGCCATGTTTTTTTGCTTCTAATATGACTCCTCTCCTGCATGATCCTATGACCACATTATTTTTGATCCTGCTTCAGTTGTATAGTTGAGAATATTTGTTTCCCTTCTGCATATGATGAACATAACTTCAGTGGACTAGTTTTATCAGAATCTACCTGTTAGATGTGTATAAACTCTTCTATTAATCTTAAATCTATTCCCAGAGAAAGACATATAAGGTAAGATGAAGGCTGAAGAAAAGAGAAGTCAGGAACTTCTCAATCACACAGAAGAAAAAAAAAAAATAATAACCCAGACTCTGGACATACAGTAGCTAAACATGAGGAGTCATAAACGCTAGAGGATCCACAGCTAGCGGATGCATAACTTGACCAGGACTGCCTCAACCTCTCTAGTATGCAAACTCATCCAGCTCACAAACCTAAGTGTCTCATGGACTCTCAGTCATTGCCTGGGTTTCAGACTTCCTTTGAACTTGGTATGTTCATCAAATCCATTCTGACAGAAAAGTGAGAACTGAGGAACACAGGAAACAAAAAGCTTGACATAATGTTAATCACACCTTCCTACACATTTAAAAATGCAGATATTCTGTCTGAACAAATAAATATGTTGTTGCTCAGGTTTTAGTTGGATCAAGCTAAGTTTTGTGCTCTATTTGCTGTCATGAAACAAATTTTTTTTAAAAAACCACCTAGATGATCTGTGTTGCACCAATATTAGCATTATGCTAAAATGTCTGATTATATTTGGCTGTCCTCCATGTTGAAATCATCTCTATGCCTAAAAATTAACCTTTCTTCAGAGCAAACTAACAGAAGTACTATAAGAACTATGGTGTAAGAACATCACAGATTCAAACTGCTGATGTATAGCTATAAAAATAATCTGCTTAGAATCTCTTATGGAAGATAAAATGTACCATTTAATGAAAACATCACAAATTTTCATGTCAGCGTATTGTCTATGCTTATTTTAGAACATTTTTTAAGGAAAAGTTTGATATTGTAAAGTGATCATTATGTGCTACTCTGGATAGCAGCATTTCAGTTAAAGGTTTATTAATAAACCAGGCCTGCTTGAATAGACCCACTATTCAAAAAAAGAAAGACCTTGACAATTCCTGCTTACAGAAAGGCACTTTTCACTTAAATAATCAGAGTGATTTGAAGATAGCTCAAGATGAGCAGGAACTGCACCTTCTGCAAGTGTTTGCTGGATATGGCTCTAATGAAAGAGAATTCCAGGCAAATCTTTCCAAACAATTCTGTCACTGTGTAGTACTTCAAACCTGATCTGCACGTTGTGGTTTAACCCCAGCTGGCAACTAAGCCCCACACAGCTGCTCGCTCACTCCCCGCTGGTGGGATCGGGGGAGGGAATCACAATGATAAAAGTGAGAAAACTTGTGGGTTGAGGTAAAAACAGTTTAATAGGTAAAGCAAAAGCTGTGAAGGAAAGCAAAGCAAAACAAGGAATTCATGCCCCACTTCTCATGGGCAGGCAGGTGCTCTGCCATCGCCAGGACTGCAGGGCTCCCTCACACATAACAGTAACTTGGGAAGACAAATGCCATCACCCCAAACATCTCCCCTTCCTTCTTCTTCCACAGCTTTGTATGCTGAGAATGATGCCATCTGGGATGGAATATCTCTTTGGTTAGTTGGGGTCAGCTGTCCCAACTGCATCCTCTTCCCAAATTCTGTGCCCCTGCCCTGGCCACTCACTGATGTGGTGGGGTGAGAGGCAGCAAAGCCATTAGCTCTGTGTCAGCGCTGCTCAGCAGTAACTAAAACACCCGTATTATCAACACTGTTTCCAGCACAAATCCATAACACAGCCCTATCCTAGTTACCATGAAGACAACTTTACTCCAGCCAAAACCAGCACACTGCAATATTCTTGCTAATTTAGTTCAAGACCTCTCTTCTCAAGAGACTGCTTGTTTTAAAAAACTCCTGGCAAATTATTTACCGGGTTTCTTGATGAGTCTGTGGTAGAAACATTGGCTTATCCTTATTTGATAGGCTATATTTAACTTGTGGTAAAAACAAAGAGCAAAACCCAACCAACCACAAGAAACCTTCCTTGCATAAACACAAGACAATTCCACTTCCCAGCCGAGACTGCCTCCACAAGGCAGATGCTCCAGTCTTACCTTTCTGGCCAACCAGGCAGGTATCATGGCAGGTGTTCTCACATCTACAACTGCCAGTGACTCAGAAGAAACATAACCTCCCACCAGCCACACCAAATTATAATCCTGTGCCACATGTGCTGCGCATATTGAGTCCACTTTGGAGGCAGCTGCCCTTTGGGGCCTTACTTTTCCAGTGGTCTGCAATTAACATGTCATGTCTTTGTGCTCTTCATGCACCATCAGCTTCAGTCTCACCATTTGTTGAACACAGACAAGGAAGAGAAGCATGGGTGAAAACAAGGAAGCACTGAGGGGGAGGGTTACTGCCTGCTCTCTCATGCCAAATGTTTAATTTAAGCTTTTCTTTTTCACCTTCAGGTCATGTTACTCTGATACCCATCTTTTTAAATTTTGTGTTCAGTGCTGTATTGTCACTGCTTCTGGTTAGTCTTGTCCAGGCCAGATTCAGCTGCCTTGAAGGTCTGTTTGGACCACCCTATGTGTTAATCCCTTTATGTCATGGTGTGGATGACAGCTCCGTTACAGACAGGACATGGAAGGTGATGCACTTTTAGAAAAGATGTGGATAGAATCCAGTTCAGTAATGAAGGACAACAAACAAGAGTGACCAGCTGAACTAAGCTTTCCCTTGCTTTGGCTCTTTCCAGAACTCTTATTATGACCCATTCACTGCGGTATGCTATGTTAGAGCAGAAAAGTGTGCACATCACCCTCAGTAACCCACTCGGCAAATGGAAATGCTCTGCAGTGAATACATTGCCATGGGCAGTAACTGAAATGATGTTCAGGCTCTCTGCAAAGTAGGAAGTGTCCATGCTGCTCCACAGGAACGGCACTGACAGGTGCTTACGAGCTCCACGGTTCCTGGCTCCAGATTTCAGGTAGAAGGTCGAAAGAGATGAAATGGTCATTCCTATGTAACATTCCACAGCAGTCTAAACAGAGCTGGCAGGCCACTGGGATGTTCTTCCTACTCCACTGCTTTAAAGGCATTCACATGCTGAGTGTTTAGGTATCTCAATAAGTAAGGCAGAGGAGGTGTGTAAAAAATGCCAGCTCCCAGTGACTGACCAAGAGTCACTGGTACTGAAATTGTCCACCTCTAATGGGCAGCATGAAAGGGAAGGGGAGGCCTGTCGCTGAGAACTGAGCTTCTATAGAATGCATTCAAATTTTAAAATAAAGCTTTTCATCCTGCCCATCAAAAACTGCAAGTTGTCTCTTGCCCCAGAGAAAGGGACTAAAGGTATGACAGAGAACATGTTCAACAGTTTGGCAGTCACATATTTTAACAAATAGATCTTTCATTGTTATTCTTAAAAATTAAAGGCAGACATACAACTCTAGTTTTGTTAAAACACAGAGATGTTCTGGTTTTATGGTATATTTTGCAAATTCTTGCATATTCTATATGCTTCTGTGGCCATGGGAATTGATCTGGCACAAACATAAAAAACTAGCTCTGTCTACATATACCCTCCAGTTTTGTTTTTTAAAAAAAATAAAATTCCAAGTTTCATAATCAGAAGTATGGAAAAAGAAAAGCTGACAATCTGTCAACTTTTTTTTTTTTTTTTCACCCCTGTCTTGGACAAGGAGACTGTATATTTTGGGGTTCCCTTGTTAAAATGATCACAGATGCCTAATCCCATTTGGGGTTCCTCTATGCCACATTAATTACCAAGACAATCCAAACAGACCTGTTGATTTTAAAGCCTCTTATAAAGCTGTAAAAATAACCATAGGTATTCTTAATCTGTAATATACCAGGACTACTCCTTACCACAGTACAATGATTTTGAGGGCTAATGTAAAGAAATGAGATCAAGTGTACAACCCAAAGGCACCTAAATGGGAGTTAGATGACTAATACCGTTGGAGAGCTGAGACCTAAGGACTAGTATTCAGAAATGCTGCTGTAAACAAGGGGGTGACTAACTAGAAAGCAAAAGATTGGTAAATACAGCATAATTAAGAACCACAAATATCATGTATTCATGAAAAAGGCAGCTGTGATATACCAGAAGAAATCAGTCAATCAATGTAGGGGATGCTTGTGACATTGCACAAGGCCTGGATAAACCTTTGCTGCGAAGAACACTGTACAGCTGGGCATGATTCTTATTACCAGGGCTGAAGAAGGAATTAAAGCTGGAACAGGTGCACAAAACACATCAGAATAAGGGGGTTTATTTTTTTGGTATTTATGTTTTAAAGATTAGAAATGCATGGCTTGTTTAGCCTACCTGACTGAAGACTGGGAAAGAGAATAGGATTGTAGAGTATGTCCAAGCCAGGGTGACAAATTTCAGAGAAGTGCTATTCAGGTGTATAACATTGGCAACAAAGACAAATGGGTAAAACACCTGTCACACTTACTGGAAAATAGGTCTCTGCTCAGAGACACAAGTTTCTAGCATTGCAAGAGTGGAGGGAGAGACAAAATCCTTACTTTTAAGTTGGATCATGTTCAGTTTTGCAGTGAATTGCACGGCATGGAAAAGAGGCAGACTGGGTGAGTAGGGACCGGATACTCCAGGTATCTTGGTTCTATGATCCTATTAAGATGTGTGGTTAGCTTCTGCTGTGTAGAAACGGGACGTGTACTTAAAAGGCTCTCCTAGCATTGTAGATGAAAATTTCAAGAGCAAAACAAAGTAGAAAGGAAAATCCTCCACAAAAACATTACATATTTTAGAGTCTTCTACCTAGACAAATTTACAATATTTTGTGTGTGTGTCAGGAAGAGGGAGGACCCCTGTTATTCTCTGTATCCAATTTAAATAACAAAGCCATACAAAGTGAATTTGAAAAAGGAATAAAATGATTAAGCAAATCTTCTACAGCAGTCATCAAAAAGTTCTGGTTAATTGTAAAGGGTTTGGATCAGATCAGAGAATTTTGTCTTTGCAATGACTGAAGAGAAGGGAAACCATGAGGTAAATAACCAGGTAGAAATAATGATGCACTTTAAATCTTCTACATGAATGAGTTGATCTGTTAACAGCTAATGCACTATGCTGCTTCCCCTAGCCTCCTCCCACTGTAATCAGCCTTTTGTCACATACTAGTGAAATCCATTAGCTGCAACTTCCTGATCAACTTCCAAGGCCTTCCAGCTACTAAAATATTTGCATATTTAACGATTCATTTGACTGGTATCAACTCTCATTTACCAAGTGCTTGAGAGGAAAACCAAGTCATACTCTGTAGAAATCCTGTTTAAAAAAAAGAAGTAATGACAGCTCCTTTTAATAAAAAGATTTATCTAAAATACATGCGATTGGAGAAGACTTGGCAAAAATTTGAGAAGTATCAACAACTTTTAGAACAACGTTTTAAGGATTGTGAGTATAGGGGAAAGCTTTCAACTTCAGTATTTCAGTCAGCTTCTAGTTTCATTCACATCCTTATTTACCAGTCATTTTATTTCACTTTCTCTGCGGTATCTGCACAGAATTTTCTTCACATGTTTACTCCTGAATTCTTTCAGTAGTGCTACTTTCTAGTGCTTATGGCATCACCACTATAATGCCACTATAAAAATACCTACTATAAAATTCAGAAATTTGAAAGGGTACTAGAAAAGAAAACATCACTGAATAAACTAAGAAAAGGAGCAAGCTGATACAGGCTTGGGAAGATTCCATTTTGAGACAAATGTCATGGTAGCCGTCTTTGGTAAAACAGCAAACATGGGAGCAATGCGTGACAGTTACATGGAGGTTTTTTGCCAAGTGTATTTTTAAAAATACACATGAATTTTGCATTGGCTCTTTAACATTCCACATTAACTGGCTAACATGCATGCTTCTGAAGAATGTAAAGTATGTAAAAATGTAAAACACGTATCTCGAACATTTTCTTTGATGGCTTTCAACAAAAATACACAGATTCACAGACCTTGACTTTTGTACTTTGACAGCTAACCGGCTGCACTTCCGACAACTGAAGAGACCACATCTGCCAGGCACTCAGTCTCAGCAGTAAGGGTAACACCAAGCAGAGCTGGGATGCTGTACCATTAGAAGCATAGCATCACATTTGGCTCCAACAGGTGTGCAGCTGACTGACTTCTTGTATTTTGATACCAAATACAATCAACAAAATCATAAGCTTGTGTGGCTTAGTAAAACTGCCAGCCCATGACTTTAAGGATGGAGAGGGCAACTCTGTCCCAATGCAGCTGGAAGGGAACAGAGCTATGTTCCCATGAGAAAGGCCACTCTGCATCACCCTCTTATATGGTAGTACAGCATCTATGCTCGCTCTGCTTCCAGGGCAAATGAAAGAGACATGACCTTGCTGAGACATCAGGCTGGCCTCCATCCTGTGCAAAACAAAGGCATATGAAGTCCCTCCATGAAAATATACCTGCATTCATACATATTCCTGTTTTTCATGACTGAAGTTACAACCTAAGGTCATTTAAGTGAGATGATACAGCTACAACTGTTGCAGAGTGCAGTGCTCCTGAAATTCTGCCGTTTAAACAAGATATCATAAAAAGGTGCTGACATCTCGAGGTTATTAAAGAGATCACAGGACTGTTATCTCCACAGTATGACAACACCTTTTGTTTAACTGTCTTCTAGTAATGTAAATCTGCCCAAATGCAGCATACTTAAGAATTTAAATAATAAATTGTTATCACAAATCATAAAATGTTATTAGCATTACTAAAGGAAATAACTAAGCTGAACATAGAAAGCAAGTTCATATGATAAGTAAAGATGGACAGTCTTTACCCAAGTGACTAACTTCCTCAGGCATTACTTAACCTATTTGTAGTCATTATTTATTGATAGCAAGATAGTTATTTCCAAAAGCAAAATTTAGTCTACTCTTCAATTTCTAGTTGGTGATGTTTTTTTTCCCCCAAATGCCTCTGAAAAAATAAAACTTATTCTCCTGCTTTAACAAATTTAATCATTAATCTGTTACCTCTGGCTTCAGCTAAGTATATGACCTGACAAGAAGTAGACAGACAGCATCCTTCTCTTAATGCTTTCGTACACAGCCTCCTAATCATCATTAATGAAACACTGCCGAATGCTGCAAAGAAATGAGAACACCATAACCCCGTGTTAACTTGAAACTGATGTATCTTACAGTACTTTGCTTCAACTCTCCTGCTCACTACATATATGAACTCTAATCAATTATATATAGTTCATAGGACATTGCCATTTATAACATTTACCAGGAATATAACATATTAACTGTTAATAATAAGAGTTAACATCAGGATGATGATATTCCAGATTAATGCATCTGGAAGCCAGATTCAATAGCTTCTTATTAAGTAAAATGTTAATCAGAGGTATCTGTGATGAAGACAACTATTCTTAAAGTCTAGCTAGGCATCCTCACAAGGATACAGTCTGGTAATTATATGCACAGTATTAAAGGTTTCATTAACTTAATCAGAACCTCTTAAAACACTTTTTTTGAGTAAGGTTTGCACCAAAAGTTTCACAGTAGAAATACACTTTTCAAAAATGTAACTGGTGGTCTTATGTTCAACACCATTCATTCAGGATAATAAATAATATGCATTAAATGCATTATTTATTATAAGCTTCAACATGCCTTTATCAATGCTGTTTAGACAATTTATTTACTTTACTAGGCAATCATAAACAGAAAAGGCAGTTCAGAACATTTTATTCTCTGGTGCACACAGGGCAAAATTTAAACTATAACCACTACCACAGGTTAAGCTATATAACAAAAATAATGGACAACAACATATTTTATTTCTAGCAGCACTAAGGGTATTTTATGCACTACACTGCACTATAGTGCAGGAAGACTAACAAATAGGATCACTAATACAGAGTATGACTCTGTGGAAGAGTTAGTGCTTGTGAGTACCAAATTCAGGAATTAAAATTCACTGAAGGCACTGACTTCAAAGGTCCCTGGAAGATATTCAGAAGATACTAGTGAGGTAAATGAGAGATTTATCTTGAAACGCAAAAATTCCCCCCTTTATTAACTAAGCACTAAGGCTAAGTTGCATGACTAAACTAAGAAATGGTCCAGAAAGGATAACCAGGAAATTACTAGTCAGCATTTCTCACTCCACAGTAGCTACACAGTACCACATGAAATGATCAAGCAGGAGGTTGTAAACAATCAAACAGAAGCATGTGAACTGTGCGCCTGAATCCACTACATGTTGAGCAGGCCAGATGTACCAAGGAAACCCAAAGGAAAATTAGAGAGGTTCATACAAAAAAAAAAAAAAAAAAAGGGTT